>NC_056729.1:11868092-11910592 GCF_019279795.1 Protopterus annectens | reverse complement strand
GCCCCAAATCTCAAAGGCTGTAATACAACAAAATACAGAGATAGTTTACAGTTGTATAAAAATATCCAGCAGTAAACATAATTGAAGAATGTCAGACTTTGTCATCTTTTGTGCTACACTAAATTATCCCTTCCCACATGGCTGAACAAAATTCAAGAAGAGACATTTAAGTTACCTAGTTAACAAATAAATAAAAATGCAAATAATATGTCCCAGTGTGATACAACTGCTTCAGTGTTTAGACTACAAGCGATGTTGGTCATGAGCTGCATAATTAGTCATTCGTGACTTACTCTTTTTACCTTTTTTATAAAAGTAATGTTTCATTGTTAGTAACAAGGATAAATGAATTAATTTTTGGTTTGTTCACTCAGTTACCCTTACTAGGAGTAATCTTCAGAGGGTACGTGAGTGAAAACCTTCAGAGGTAGAATAAAAACATTTTAGTCAATCAGCAGATAATTGCATTAAGCAGATGGCTGACGCAAATTAGAAGTATAGTAGAAAACCTGTACAGTATTGCAGATATACAGATTAACATGTTTACATTTGTAGAAAGATGATTTAGTTCGGTAATGCAACAGGGAAGATTTTCATTGGTACATATATAAAACTGAATAAGGTTTATTTGTTATAAACATTAGAAAAAGATCTTCTCAGAATGCAAGTCTATATGCAGTATTTATTAATTCAGCAAATATATGCTATAATTTGATGGGTTATAGAGAACTATGTGGTACGGTTAGTAGTAATTTAGTATTACATCTGTTAAATATTGCAGGGCTAGCAAGTAAAGTTCTGCTCTGGTATTTGAAGCAAGTAGAGTGTGGAATTGATCTGTTCTGTGGAGGTTGTTGATTCCAGCTATTTGTTAGGAAGATACACTGAATATATTAATATTAATATTAATATTAATATTATTATTATTATTATTATGAAAGATTAACTTGCATGAAGATCTTAATTCCCTGGGAAGTGCTACTATGTTAGGGTTTTGTTGTGGTTAGGGTATATGTTTACACTGAGTATGTAGCAATTGATTAAAATGTTTTTTTATGAAAATGTTTTTTTTTTTTTTCATTAAAATCTGCATCACAGAGGTGAATTGATTTGCCCTAACATTGTACACTTTTGATGATAGGACATGGTGAAAAGATAATTTCCATGTTTTCAGGGTATTATGTGGAGCTTTAAACATTCATTTATTTTGTATTATCTTAAGCCTGAAGTTAGTATGTTTTGCATTGGTGTGATGGCTTATAGAAGTAGAGAAAGATGCCATAGCAAATCAGGCAAGAAATTTGGGAACTAGTGCCTTTCTTGTTACATATGTTATAGGCATATCATTTACATTCTTTATTATGCTCCCTCCTTACAACCTCTGGCTGTTCCCCTGGTCCCTTTATGTATGCACCCCAAGATGCCTGTCTGTTGGTGCATGTGCTCTAGCTGTAACCCTTAGCTGGGTGGGTCCCCTACTCCTAGAAGTGCAAGTCCTGCACTGATATTGTTATTAAGCCTGAGGTGCAAGGGCTTCAAATTGGATTGCATAGTGATCACTCACCCTAGTTGTGGAAACAGTTAGTGCAATGATTTCTGGACATCCTTAACTACGCCCCCCCCCCCCGGCTTATCCTGAGATGTCCTGAGGGCTTGTGGTCTCCATCAAAGGCACCTCAGGGTTCAGGTTTCCCACTTCATTCCTCAGGATAGAAAAGCTGGCTGTTGGCCACTTTAGCCTACCCAGCTAGGCAACCTTGAGTCCACTCCTGAACTTGGGTCATTGTGCCACAGGTAGACACCCTGCATCTCTGCCATCAGGGTTAGTCATATTCTTTACATTATTGTCAAATAAGTCTGTGATATTATGCAACATTTCCCTTATTCCCTTATACTTGAATCTGTTTTTTGCCTTTTTATAACCTGTTTTTGATAATGATACCCACAATGCTGTAACTGCAGTATATGCAGAAGTGTTTGCTGTGATTTTTATTGCATTTTTCCAGTTGTTGCCTAAAATGAGGTCTTTGAGTAAACTGAGATTATTTGGTTAATATGTAAATAAATACATGATTATTAAGATTATATTTTGCTAATTGTATCTTCTTGATCTGCTAGGTTACATTAATCTTTTTGTATAGACCCTAAGACTTATGACTTCTCAGAACCAAACATGCCTTGTGGGTGTGTGTATTTGGCTTGAACTGTTATCAGCACTGCAGACTTTAAGTAATACCCCCCCCCACAACGCATACACACACACACACACACACACACACACACACACACCTTATCTGACATGTAGAGGTGACTCTGTAACTAGTGTGGATCCCTGTAAAACACCACTGTAGACAAAAACAATAATTGTTGATTTTGACATGGCATATAGTATAAGAGTATTCTGTTTGTTCTTTCCAGCATCCACTCTCTTATTATAATGCATTTTGTGCAGTAGTAGCTCAAAAAGTACGGGTTACCTTCTGTCACATGAGACTTCTGCTTGCAGGGCTAACATTTTAGCTCCGCATTTTTACATCCAGAAATTTGGAGATGTCCTTTAGGTTTGTGGGTCTCCCTGCATTAGCTTGGGATCCAGTGATGTTAACCACAGTAATTTGTTCATCTGGGCATTAAGTTGGTGTTGAGTAGCAGCCTACAACACTCCATTAGAAAGGTAAATTACCTGTGCACCATAGCTTTCTCTTGGTCCATTGTGTGCTTTATTTAATTTATCTATACTGGCAGTACATTTTTTCTTCTTTAAAGAGGGTATGGAAGAATGGATACAGTAACAAGTTATTTTAATACACTTTATTCCATCTTACATGGTACATCAGTCTGTTTTAGCCCTTCCTGGTGGCACGGTCATCGCCAGAGTTATCTCCATTTAGCAAAGCCGCTGCACAGTAGGCATTAACTTTGAAGGTGCTCGTGTTTATGCACAGTGCCTGCTGTAAATGTTTGGATGAGATGGTCTGAATTACAAATCAAGTGTTAAAAAAATTACAAGACATGAAGTTTTAAGAGTATGAAAAAGAAAGGATTTGTAACTTCAGGTTATTGCAGGTTGCAAGCTGTAATTTCTATGTATGCCTCTGCAAGTCACACTAAATCACTCAGACTGTTTTTCAATGTTCTGTTTTAAAATATATACAGGATTACCATTTGTTTGTTTTATTAAAACAGCAGTAAGCCTGCATTACATAGACTACCATTCTCTCAAAACAAGAATAGGTATGTTCTCTATGGAAAATAAATAATTTTGATGTTCCTTGAAGGCATCGGTATCTATTTGTTTAGGTACTGGAACTAGGACACCATGAGAAGCCAAAGCAGTTATACAAAATAAAATAACAGTATGTGACAAGCTCCTTCAATACAGTTTTGCTTCATCTGCATTTCCATTCCTTAAATTAGGAGGGTAAACAAAACTGCTTATGTTATATAAATATGCACGTTATTCTGTTACATAGAAGTTATACTTCATGTTGCGTTAAGAGGTTGAAAGCTGTGATGTCTGATTTTAATTCTCTTTTTTGTGTCACTTTCTATAAGTCTGGTTTCATATAATGTATGTATGTTTGTATAGATGTGTGTTTATATAAGTTTACACTGAAAAATTCAAATGCTATTTTGCCAACTTTAAATGTCTAAAGGCAGTTTTCAAAGTCGCATAACAGCGATTCAAAAATATGTTGAACCCGCCTCAGTGAATGCTAGTGTGCATTCACTGTTGTAAGATCGACATATGATTGGAGATCACACTACGGTGGGGATCAGGAACTTTGCCCTTTTCCTCACTGTAGTGTGATCTCAGAGTTGTAGGCTGCGGTGGTGCAGCGGTTAGTGTTGTCGCCTCACAGCAAGAGGTTCTCCCATTTGATTCTCGGCTGGAGCCCCTTCTGTGTGGATGTGCGTGCGTGAATGGGTGTGCCTTCTTTGAAGGTTGGGCGTTGGGCTGGCAACTCGGCACCGTAAAAATCCACTGCCAATCATTAGCAGACCGGAATTCTGCTGTGGCGACCCCTAACCGGGAAAAGCCGAAAGAGGTTTAGTGTGATCTTAGAGCTGTAATATATAAATAGCAGGGGGTATGCAGGGGGGGCTTGCCCCCCTGCAAAATGTTAGCATTGACTGGGAGGGAAGGTACACTGGGTAATGTTGACTTTGTGGAATATGGACTGGTCGACATTACTGGTTTCGGTGTTGTGCCTTTTCGATGCTGTTATTTTCTTTATTTTCATTCAACAACATGACCACTCATTGGAAGTGGTTTCAAGATTATGATAGTAAACCATGTGTTATACCTCTCAACCTCTTAGCACAAGAAATTTGAACAAAGCCCGACAACATCAGGGGACAAAGTCCCAAAAATAGGGACATTCTTTAAATATTGCCCTTATAAACTTAGAAAGTTATTAGAGTTACAGGGTTTGTTTCAACATACATGCAGGATGTGAAGTCTGAAACTCAAATGTATGTCATTATTTAGTGACTTCAATCCTCAGATTATCCCAGTGATTTGGCAGAAAACCTCAAATTTTATGAGGAACAGGCCAAAAATGTGAGCCAGAAATCTGGACATTCTGCGAAAATCTGTACAGTTGTGAGGTATGCCATGTGCGTGTGTGTGTGTGTGTGTGTGTGTGTGTGTGTGTGTGTGTGTGTGTGTGTGTATATATATATATATATATATATATATATATTATATGTGTGTGTGTGTATGCACATATACATATGCACGCACACACACACACACACACACACACACTAATGTATATGTGTATTTGTGTGTGTTGTAGACACTCGCATTGCCTCCAGATGTAGATAAAGAATCAGCAGTTACCACACCATTAAGAGATACTGAATACTACATTGTTGTTGAATATTATCTTAAAACCTAGCAATACAAAATTAAAAAATTTGTTTACTGCAGTCTTTCATTACCTGCTTTTTTGTTACTTTCATTTGCATGTTGTTTTATTGTCTGTATTGTTGTCCTACAAATCATTGTATGTACCAAGCATATTATTTTTTTTTAATTTAATTTATTTATTTATTTTACATTTGTTGACCGAGCTAGTCTAACTGGATATATGTCCATTTTCAGTAGAGGCCCGGGGAGATACGGTCCAAGGAAACAAACAAAATCACATATACAAGAATTAATGTATACAATGAACAGTGCAGGTGCAGTACAGAGAATAATCAAAGAGGTCAATCGTTCATAACATAGTGCAAAATATACAGATACAATTAGTTCAATACAAAATATAGTTGCAATACATCATAAAGAAAAAGATGGCAGCAGAATTATACAATATATTAGTATACAAGTAGTCATAAAGAAAAAGTAGGAGCTGAAATTATACAATATATTAGTAAAAGTAGTCTCCTTAATGAGATTCTGAAGATGTAAGTAATAGTATAGAAGGACAAGGTAAGTTGTTATTAAGAAAAGGAACTTGATTAGTGAGAAGAGGAGGGTAGGTTGTACCAAGTAAGAAGAGCTAGTTGATCAGTCAGGTTTAGTACAGGGGCACAGCCAGTGTGTTCTGAGGAAAGGTTTCAATTTGGTTTTAAAGAGTGATATAGAGGGAAGAGAGGAAAGTTTGTTAGGAAGAAGGTTCCAGGATTTTCCAACAGTATTAGAAAAGAGAGTGCGGCCAACCCTGTTGTTTGATTTACAAATATTTACAAGAAGTTTATGTGATGATCGTAAGGTCTTTAGATTGTTGTAGGGGGTATTGAGGGTAGATAGTATAGAGGTATTGGTAGGTTGGTAAAGGCTTTTATGGGCAATGGTCAGTTGGTGGAATTTAAGATGATTTTGTAATTCAAGCCATCCTAGCTGCTTTAGATTAAAACAGTGGTGGGTTCTGAAATGGTTACCTTTACCTGTAGCAAATTGTAGGAGTTTTCCATTTTATTAAGGTTGTTTTTGGAGAGATTAGTATATATGGGTGAGGCATAGAGGAGAATAGAAATTAGATGGGTGTGAGCAATAGTTATTCTAGCTGCAGGAGAGAGGAAGGGTTTGATCCTGTAGAGAGAGCCTAGTTTTCTATTAACAGATTTTAGAGTATTGTTAATATGGGTGTCGAAGTTAAGGTTGTTATCTATGGTGATACCTAGTAGTTTGGTAGTTGGATCTGGGGATATGAGAGTACCATTATTGGATGTTACTGTGAAGTCTATTGGGGGGACTTACAAGTAGAACTAAAAAGGAGGAGTTTAGTTTTTTTGGGGTTCAGAAGGAGACAGCGCTGTGTAAACCATTGTTCAGCTGTTAAACACATTTTGGGTAAGGGAGTGAAGTACAGATATAGATGTGGCTGAGCATATGTGTGGAATCATCTGAATATTGTATGCATGTAGCTTGGGGGATTGATAGGTGAAGGTCGTTGCTAAATATAGAAAACAGGAGAGGTCCTAATATGGACCCTTGAGGAACACCAATATTAATGGGCAGATGGATAGATAGAATGTTATGCCAAAGTACAGCCTGTTGTCTGTTATCTAAGTAGGACTGGAACCATTTTATAGCTAGTGCATCGAGTGACAGGGATTTGAGGATATTTATAAGTATCTGGTGATTTACCATATTGAATGCCTTAGACAGATCTATAAACTGTGCAGAGGAAAGCATATTGAGGTTACAGTTTTTGTTAATACAGTCAATAAAGGAAAGGAGGGCAGTAGTAGTGCTGTGGGAAGGTCTGAAACCATGTTGAGAGTTTGAATGTAAGTTATTTTGGATTAGGTGGTCTAGCAATTGTCTATGGATGCATTTTTTCAAGATCTTTGCTAAGGGAGAAAGTAGGGCTATGGGACGGTAATTGGAGAGTTTAGTAGAGTTCCCACCCTTGTGAAGGGGGATAATACGGGATACTTTCCAGATTTTAGGGATGTGTCCTTCACTGATGGTTCTATTGATGAGAATGGAAATGGGATAGGCGATGGATTTGGCTGCCTTTTGTAGGTATTCAGTGGGTAGTTGTTCTGCTGAAGGAGTGCACAGTTTCAGTTTTTGGATAAGGGTAAGAATCTATGTTGTTGGGACTGGTTGGAAGAGAAATGGAGGGGATGAGTTAGAGTTGGATATAGTTACGTTCTGAGTAGATAACTGACTGGCAAGAGTTTGAATGGCCTCAGTGAAAAAGGTATTAAAGGCATTAGCAGTCTGCTTGGGATTCTCCTGGTCTGTGCCTTGTGGGTTTGTTGTGATGGATTGACCTGGGTGTAATAATTGATTAATACTCATCCAGAACTTTTGTGGTTTATTATGGTGAGTCTGCTGGAATTGTAGGTAGTAGTTTCTTTTATCAGACAGTATAGCTTTTTTAGTTTCATTTCTCAGCTGTCTGAAGTTTTGTTGGTCTACTGGGTTTTTACTTAAACGAGATTTATTCCAGTATTTATTTCTGAGATGGATTTTTTTGCCTGGTTTCTTTTGAAAGCCATGGGGCAGATTTAGTTCTCATTCAAACAGAGTGGGTTGGTGCATGGTGGTCTAGTATGGATAGGAAGTTAGAATTAAAGTAATTAACAGCTTCCTCCAGTGTGAAGTACTTTAAGGGAGACCAGTTGCATGCTCTTAGTTCTCTCTGGAAGAGATCGGGGTTGAAGTTTTTCTTGGTTCTAATTGTCCTTGATATGGTTGGATTAGGTAGATTGGATTTAAGCTTGATGATGTAGGTTAGTGAGTGGTCACTGACATCATCAGGGAGGGCTCCAGCTTTATATGTCTGGGGATGATTATTTATGAGAATCCAATCTAAGGTACTTTCTTTCTTATTAGGCTTGTTTATCCTGGTAGGGGAGGTAATGGTTTGAGAAAAAACAAAAAGGTTAATATGGCTGGTAGGGTGGCTACTGCTACAACACTTCCAATCAATGTTAAAATCACATAGGATTATGGTTTCTTGTGGTAAATTTTGGGATAACCAACAAAGGGTATTTTCTATGGTGGCAATGTTATTACCAGGAGGAAGATAGATACAGATAATATAGATGGATTTGAATGTGTTAAGTTGAAGCTTGGTAATAAGAATTTGAGCGTTGGAGTCTTGAGGTGGTTTATAGTCGTAGGTAGTAATCTGTAACCCAGATTTAAATAGGATAGCTACACCACCACCCTTTTTGGTTGCACGGTCAAGTGCAAGTATGAGTAACCTCTGTAAGAGGGCTGAGGTGGGTAGCTTATACATCTGGAAGGGTAAGTTGTTAGTTTGCTGTTATAGGCTTGGAGGTGTACTAGGTGTGGAAAGGAATAGGTGGAGGGGATGGTGGGAGAGATAGGGGGTAGTAAGTGAAAGGAGGGAATTGGAGTTAAGTGGCCAATGTTGAAGGGTTTGTGATTGGTGGAAGAGGGAAGGGATGTGGTTAGATGGTATAAGAGTAGGATCCATAGGGGTGGGTGGGATTTGGGGGTAGGGGAGCGGAGTGAGCCCGCAGGGCGAATGGAGCGGGTAGAGACAAGTGAAGGAGAAGCTAGAGAAGAAACTATCAGCAATGCTAGTAACTGAAGGAAAGTTAGACAAGTCAGGAGTGGGAAAGATCAGAGATAAAACAGACGTCTATGAGGAAAAAAAAACAGGTGGGTGTAGACAGTTGAAGTAAAGGGTAAGTGAGAAAATAAGAACAGGTCTAGGACTTAAGAGATGTAGTGTAATTACAGAAGAAATACAGAGAGGTAAGCAGGAGATAAAGGATGGGATAAGGGTGCCACCTAGTGGGCAGATCTAGTATTGCAGGTAAGTATGTAAGGGAGCTAGCTGGTTTAGAACTAGGGAAGGAGTGATAGCTAGTAAAGGGGGTTATTATAAAATAGAAGAGGTTTGTTGGATACAGGGTAGATAGGAGGGGGAATAAAGGCTGCTGGCTGTTCAGGCTTGTAGTGTACTTTAGAACCTCTGAAGCAATAGTAGATGGTAGTCAGCTTTACAAGCAGGACTTAGACAACCACATACTTTCTTGCTTCCTTGAGAGATGGTGCAGGGAAAATAAGTCTGTTAGATGAGACCGCAGGTATTTTGATAGGGTCCTTTGTCACCAGGTAGGTAGGTTCTTAGAGACTATATCAGGAACAGGGCAATGGGGAGCAGGATACTTTAGGGAGAAAGAGACAAACGTGGAGGAGAGAAAAAAAGGGTTTGCACATAGCAGGTAGTTATGACAATTTGCAAAAAAGCTTTACATGAAGACACAATTAATAAAGTAGCTTATATTCATGCCCTTATTTTGAAAGAAGCTATTGGAATCACTTTTTAAGCTAGTAGTACTGTGACATTATAAAGTAGTCTAAACTATCATTTAGAGGAACTCTGAATCAGGTTTACTGAAATTGGGAGCAAGCAAAAACATAAGCTTCTAATATCTAAATATAAACTATACCAGCAAAAATAAAAAAATAACTGGAAAGCTACCTTAGAGAGTAATTACTGTACTACTCTATGCAGGGTCAATGAGTTTACAGTGTGGAATACAACATTGAAAAAAATTAAAAATAATGCTATCATTACTAGAGATGCTACACCTGGAGGGCTTTCAACTGCAATTAGAGCAAATATGGCATCCAGGGTTTTTAAAACTTTTGGTGTGTTGTACTTAAGCAATCACTTGGGGGGTGGGGGAAGGGAGGGAAACCTTCAATTGGAATTTAAAGTAGCAGGGGAGAATCCAAGGGACTCTGCTAAACCTAGCTAATTATCAAGGACAGCCAAGGAAATAAGGTAAACATACAGGCACCCTTGTTCAAGGACTGGAAGGTTTCTCCAAGAAAAACTATGTGTAGGAATACACCACAGGTGGAAGTTGTATGCTGCTTACTAGTCTGCAATGGCAGATTTTATTCTCTTTTATATTTGTATTCCCCTTTGCTCATTGTTTGCTGCACACAATGTAGCTAAAGATAAAATCAGCTGGAGACTTTGCACCTCTGTTTGGTGTTTAGTGAAGAACAAGTATTGAGGAAGAGGGACTTAAGGCTATGACTATTGAGAGGGGATAAATACCTTCACATATAACAAATTATCAACAGTGAAACAGAATGAAAGGGGTGGGGTGGGCTAAGAGGAAGAAGGTTTGCAGCTATTGCCCCTGGGCTAAGAGGAAGAAGGTTTGCAGCTATTGCCCCTGGGGTATGCACTCTAGCTGACTGTAACAGATTTTAACAAGGCATAACAGTAGTTACAAAAGCTGGCACCTACACTACACAAACAGCAACAACAAGGTTCCTGGAGTTAAACCAGGAGCTGCAGTCTATTTTTGGATGATTGCTGGTTAGAGTTTTCTTTGCTTTTGGTTTATGTACTTTGCAAAGTGCCCCAGTGGTGACTCTGAATTGTTGACAGACTGGTCCTGTTGCCTTATAAACAAATGTGCAAGTAAATAAACAGATGCCAACAAATAACTGAGTGTACCTCCTGATTTCATGACATTCTTGATAATGCCCACAATGGCTTCAGAATAAATGTCAGGATCAGTGAAGGATTTTTTTTTCCAAAAACCTATACATGTTGCTGAAATCTAATTAAGTTGATTAGTGTTTATTTTCACAAGTGGGTATGATGACACCAAGTAAAAGGCTTTTTATGGTGGTGGTGAACTAGGTAGAAAAGTGCTAAAACATTTGTACTTTCTTCTGCACTAATTTGTTTGCGGTAAACGTTGTATTTAAATTTTTTCCCCGAAAAGCACTGATTATGGCAGTTCTCTTACTCGCATAATCCCTAGACACCCATTGATTTGCATCTAACTTCACCTTGTGAGAAAATTCCCAGTTCACAGAGGAGATTACTGTTCTGTCTCCTGGTCTTGGAATCCTAGTTTGGGGCAAGATTTAGCTGACAACTGCAGGGACATCATGCTGCAGTGATTCAGTTTATTACCCACCCCCCCCCTTTGTTGTCCTGTCATGTGAAACTGTGTGTGAGGCCTTTCACGTAACTTCACTCTGCTGAGACTAAAGTAACTTGTACCCTGTAGTAGGGGATACAGCTGTGTTGGACTGGCCTACCCTTACCTCCCTGAGGAAAGAGAACATGTGCACTGCTGCTCCATTTTTGTCTTCACTGGCCATCCAGTCAGTAGCCAGGATGTTGATCATACCCCACTAGTGCAAACAGACGCCTTGTGCATTTGCAAGGAGTACGCCATCTGAATAGTTATAGTTCAAGTAATGCTGCATCATTACACACATCAGTAATGGTTATAAAATATCAGGCCATAATGTTTTTATAGTGTGTGTGTGGTGTTACATTTTCAGTCTCTGATGCTTAGTTGCTAAGAACAGTAATCCCCGCTGCAAATGAGGGGATACACTAAATAATTCATATATTAATCCTTTTTGTTGTGGCTGAAAAGGGTCCAAGAAGGATTAATGCCCCATATAACAGAATAAGTAGGAAAACTGATCTAGAAGTTAGGGGTCTGGCAGCATTAAATGCAGTAAATTACACTTAATTGGGTCTATATTATATGCTAGAAAGTTTTAAAACTTCGACGCTGATATAATCGACCCTATATGAGTGAAGTTTTAAAACTTCGAGCATATAAAAAAAAAATAAATAAAAACAAAAACAACCTACCTGAATGCTCTGAGCAGGGGGGGCAAGCCCCCATTGCACCCCCCCCCCGGTACTTATATACATATACCAACTCCGAGGTCACACTACGGTGAAGTAAAGGGAAATATTCCCTATGGCGATCTCACTTCACTGTAGTGCGATCTCGGAGATGGTATATTTAAGTAGCGGGGGAGTGAGGGGGGTGCAAAGGTGCTTGACCCCCTACTCAGAGCGTTCAGTTAGGTTGTTTCTGTTTTTATTTTTGTGTTCAAAGTTTTAAAACTTCTCTCATATAGGGTCGATTATATGCGCGTCAGAGTTTTAAAACTTCAAGCATATAATATAGACCCCACTTAATTTATTGCTGACTATTCTACCTGCATAGTTTGTGCTCTTACTAGGTCAGTTTTTGGTCTTTAATCAAGCCTGCTTATCAAAGTCCTGTGCTGATATTTTGGTCTCAGTATAATTAAAATACGTCTTCATTCAGGTAGGGCTTTATGTCTCGGTACTTTCATTTTTATTTCTTTTTCTGATCATCAGTCTGCTTATCCCTATTGGTCACAGGTGTCCCAGAGTGCACTCAAACACAGTTCCTTGACTTGCCATCCTAATGTGCACTATGATCAGGTAAGTCGCAACTAATCAGGTGACTGATCCTCTAGCTGTTGATTTGCAAGCATCCAGACAGACAAGGGTCAGGGGAATACTGGCATTGCCCATTTTACTGTATCTTTTTTTATAGTTCAGTGTGGCATCTTCTCTGTGTATGATGCAAGGTCATGTTATTACCTCTATCATACTTTCAAGGTCGGTTGGCAGTATTCCCCCTTGATTTATAAGATGACTGTACAGGTGCACCTTTCCTACCCCAAGAACAGTGGCTTGTTTCTTATTTGCTCAGTATGTTCCCTCTCCCACTGGGCCAGCATTAGCCCAAAATCAGTTACTAGTTCACAGAAGTAAGCTCTGCATTGGTGGCATCACCTTATCTGTGTTAAGCACTGTGTTGTTGTCTGGGAGCCACTCTTTAACATGAGAAAAGCCAGTTAAAGTTGTACTTCTTTCTCAGATGGCCATCACTGGAGCCATTCTTTTACAGTATGACTGTGCTGCTAAAGCAAACATGCAACTTGCTGTTTATGAAGAGACTAAACAAAAGTTGTTTCAGAAATGAGACCTGGGACACTGGATAACACTTGCACATCAAATTCTTTGCTTTCTGTCTGATAAATCCTGGTGGAGCCACATAATGCATATAATATGGAAAACAAAATGAAATCAGAAAAATGTGATTTTGAACAAGGAAAAGCAAAAGAAATCTTTACATACACAGATGAGCAAAGAGGTGTGAATGTGAATACAGGATGCATATTATTCAAACAAAAGCAAACCTGTTACTTCATGCAGCCTAAATAAATACACAGAGATTTTTTTTCTGAACTTTCTAAAGCAGCAATATTAATTTGTGGGAACTTTCCGACGTTCATAATGGCAGAAACTGTTGAGTTAAAAATGGATAATTTTTCTTATTTATTAAGGGACCTGTCTCTTGTGCTGCTACACTTCTCCATTGCTGTATCATTGGTTCTTCTCTTGATCAAGGACATAGCCAGTCTTATGCTGTGTTGTACACTTTTTAAAAATTTATTATTTCATTTATCAAGAGATATGCTGATAGAATCAAAATGAAAAAAAAAAACTTCTGGTATATTGACCCTGGTTATATTTTTTTTGTTGAAGTCCGTCAGCTTCCCAAGTTTTTCTTTTTTCATTTTATTGACAGTATTTGTATTTAAAGGTATGTTGCTCAGAAAGGATGGGGTGGCAGGGCTACACTTGGGTATATGGATGGGGTCTATTCTGGTTGCTGGTGTGTAGTTTAAAAAATTGTGGCTACAATCCTATTTCTGATGGGCAGTGATTTCAAATGTTGGGACCTGTTAAAACAAAGTCTCAAAACATATATTAAGTCCAAGTTGTCCTTTTCTCAGAATATTTCCTTTTGTCCAAGGTATAGAGATCTCACAGTTGGTATATATAAGTTCAGGGTGTGTGTGTGTGGCTTTCCACCTGCAAAAAAGAAGTTTGCAGATGAAGAACACCTTAAATTTGATATCCACATCCAACAAAACATAAAGAAAACCCATCAAAAACTAGGCATACTGTATAGAAATAACCACTTTCTCTCCAATTCCGCAAGGCAAACTATCGCTAATACCTACCTCCTACCCTCTCTACTATATGGAGCCCCTCTATTAACTAACCTTTCCTCTTCCAACACCTCTAAACTCGAAACTTGCTATAATAAAATCTCTAAATTCGCAACTAAATCCAAAACCTCCACTCACCACTGCCTAACCCTACAATCCCTGAACTGGCTTGAACTCTCAAACCTCCTTGACTATCTCCAACTAACCACCGCACACAAACTAATATTCTTTCCAGAAAAATGCCCAGCCTTAACAAACATCCTTCCCCCATACATCCCAACCAGATCTCTGAGATCAGAACACCAAAATTTAATCTCTGTCCACAAACCCAAACACCCTGCAGGCCAACTCCTTCTCTCCTTCACTATAGGCAAAAAATGGAACTCTCTCCCTCCTTTGCTCAGGACCACACCTAACCCTGAAACCTTCAAAACCCTACTTTTCTCTTACCTATCCACTCAACGTAAATGTTCCTGCTTTCACCCTACCTAAAATCTCACAATTTTACCCTGTGAGCTTTCCATACTCCTGCTCTTCTCTACACTATTACCTCTTTTCTATTCTAACTAATCTAGCTAACTTTCTCAGACTAAACAATCTCTCTCTCTCAACTCCAAGTATTGTATATATTGTAAATATCAAGTAATTCACTGATGCTTATTGCCCAATGAGTCTAAACTTACCGTTATGAATGTAAATACCTACTAGCTGTTCTACCTAGATCAAAACTGCATTTCAATGTTATTCTATCCACCTGTACCTGACTGCATGACCTCATACATGTATTTAGTAACACATTATGTAACCTTCGTAACCATGTTGTATGTATTTCCATTGCATTATGCAAACCTTTGTAACCATATTGCTTATTGGAGCTTTTCTCCCCGGGCCTCCACTGAAAATGGGCACACCTCTGGCCCAGTGGACTTCCCCGGTAATCAAACTGAAATAAATAAATAAATAAGTGTGATCTCTGGTCTGGTTTGGTCTTTCCTTTCTTTGTTTGTCGGTTCTTGGAATTTTGATTGCTGAAATTTCATTAGGGAGTCATTTGACTCTATCCTAATAATGTGAAATCTCTCAGAGTATACAGTACATGATCACTGGTCAGCTTAGCTCTGTATTATTATGTTATTTTTACCATGTGATTGCTTTGTAAAATTTTACTGTTCAAACATAAAATACTTAAAAGGGTTGGAGGCTTTCTTTGCTTTTAAGTAATGTATATGCCTTTGATCTGTCTTGATGCGAGTGCCTACCAAACCTTCAACATGCCTGCTACACCTACCTCTCAACCACTCAGTAAAAGAATTCTGGACAAACCAAAAATAATGGGGGAACAAAGGCCCAAAATCGGGGATAAATTTTGAATATTGCTCTTATAAACTTAGAGCATTGCTAGAATAATAGGTTTTGCATTAATGTTCATTTTCTGAAGGATACAAAGTCTGAAACTCAAATGTATGTCATCATTTAGTGACTTCAGTCCTCATTGATTTGCCAGAAAACCACAGATTTTATGAGGAAGAGAAGAAAAATATGAAGTGAAAATCTAGACACTTGAGAGGTATGCCTTCCAGTACTATTGCCTTTGCATTATAGATAATGCAGTGTGTATTTATTCCATGTTAGAAAATATGGGATGAGGCGTGATCAGTAATGCATAATCTGTAGAGTGTTAGGGCTGCATTGTGTACTGCTATGGAGGGAGTTTTCTCTCTTCTTGTCTAGTCTTTCAGAATCTAAGGATAGGCATTTAGTTGGAGATGTAAATGAGTAATTTTTATTTCATTGTGTTGACCAGGTAAATCACAATGAGCCTGTGGTCCTTAGTTGGAAACATCAGGTGGTATTTATGTCTGGGGATGTACGAGCAGCAAACTAGGAAAAGTTCTTTGCACTTTACTGAACAAGCCGCACATGTTTAACATTCATCTTATGTATCATCTCACCGAAACATTGGTTTAATGTGTTGTTCTGGAGATGTACATTCATCTTATGTATCATCTCACTGAAACATTGGTTTAATGTGTTGTTCTGGAGATGTATATCCTACTGTGTGGTGCTGTATGTCAATATTTCAAATAGAAATTCAAGCATCTGGTGTGGGGATGAAATCTGCAGCCTTCTGATCTTACCAACATTTAGGTAATCCTCTAGCATTCCTTCTTTTATTGGGTAACATGCCAAGCAGTGTATGTAGCATGCTAACCTCCCTTTCCCAGGAAGGAAAGCTGTTGGTAAAAGGGCTGAGTTTGTTATCTGCTTTGCATGTCATTTTTATCCCAGTGTCAGTTTGCTGCTGCTACAGTAGGTAATGCTTCCTTCATCTCAGATGTGTGTATGACTTCTCATACTGCCTCCTTTTCAAGAGCTCATAATAACATGAAACCACAGATAGTTTGCTATGGAATAGATTCCTTCAGTTTGTGTGTTACTCAGAAGCATTTAAACTAATAGTTTTGCCATGCTAAGACTAAAAATAGCTTTTTTTCATTGTCAGGGAGAAGACTCAAACTATAACACATATGGCACAATAGTTGTACCCATTATCTGAATATTGAATGTTTTCTCAGCCGAATTGTGGATTGTTTTATTTTTATTCCAGGTAGAAAAGATTGCCTGAACAAACAGCAGCTTGCAGAACTAAGATGTTAACGTGGTGAAGAAGTTACATGTTTGTCTTTCTTGAAAATGCATTTCACATGACATGGTTCATTTTATGAGGATACAATTTGTGTTTATTCAAGCCTGAGATGTTGAAGTAGCAGTTGCCTGTGCCTCAGAAGCAAAGCTCTGATAAATGGACTTGCAGACTATTCTGACTAGCAGGAATATTTGTGCTTTTTGTTTACATAATTGTCTGTCTTTTGGAGCCTCGCTACATTTTGATATCTTTGGGTGCATAAAGGCTAAACCTTGCTCAGAGCTTGCTAGATACTGGCATGCATTTAAAAATCCTTTCAATTGTTTGTTTTCTTTCTGTTGCTATCTGTATAGGCTTTAGGTAGTGGCCTCCTAGTCCTCAACTAGCTACCAGCTTTAGTTCTTATCCAAA
This sequence comes from Protopterus annectens, assembly GCF_019279795.1. Lineage (NCBI taxonomy): Eukaryota > Metazoa > Chordata > Ceratodontiformes > Protopteridae > Protopterus > Protopterus annectens. Next base: position 11,893,751 of record NC_056729.1, on the reverse strand, counting down.
CTCTATCCTTTTGTGGCTTTTCAGTTAGTATTTTGGGAATGTGGACTCTTGCTTCTCCTTGACAGATAAGAGTTCATATTTACCAATACTTGTGCGTCTGCTACTCTTATGTTTGCTCAGGCCACAAATATGGCACTATTTAACGCTCAGGCCACAAATGGCACTATGTAAATGCATACCCTAGCATCCTGCTATTAAAGACATCTGGATGAGATGTGGTCTGACACTGTTAGAAAGAAAGCATTTCTTTGGAGTCCCTCTCTCCCTGCCAGGTTTTAATTAGTCCTGATCTGCTGTTGAACTAGGAACCATTTTGTAGGCAGAAAGGCTCACAAAACACACATGTTCTTTTACATTATGCAGACATGTCATCATTTTAAGTATTGCACCTACAAGTCTGTAATGTTCCAATACATAGCAGTAAAAGAGAAGGCTGCAACTTTCAGGATCTTTCAGAATTGCTTTTTGCCCAAGATATCTGAGGTGATACCTCCATTGACCATTCAAAACAATTTCCTATTAAGGGAGTGCACTTCCATCCCTTCTGTCCAGATCTTGATAAAGCTGAACAGGCTTTCTTAATGAGTATTGTGATCAGTGACTGCAAGAAACCTTTTGTAATTATTAAACCGTTGTTCATCATGATATGAAAAACACTTGGTCACTGAGAATCTATATAATGCTAAAACAGTCGGAAGAAAAAGATTTGATCCCATGTGAGGGACTTAAGGATTGTACAAGAGAAGTTCATAGTAGAACTTGTGGATGTAGATATTTGGGCCTGTAGGTCTGCATCATGTCAGCTTGGTTTTCCTGGTCATTGCACCCATGTATATTGTACCAAAAATTGAGTCATGACTGTACAGTGCATAATTTAATGTTACAATAACAAGACAGAAGTACTGCTTTTGCAAATAATTGACTGCCTGAGTCATCCTCATTTCTAAAGTACACTCACACAATAGTGTATGTGTATATATATATATATATATATATATATATATATATATATATATATATAAATATATATATATATAAAGAAAAAAAAATATATATATACATACATACACACACACACACACATACATACATACATACATACATACACACACACATACATAGACACACACACACACACATTAGTTTAGATGTAATAAGATATATGTAGTACACTGTGTAGATATTTTTGTCTATATTTTTGGCATGTCAAATTTACGTGAACTACCCAAAGCACTATTTACTAGAAACAGGCAGTTGTTTCCATATTTCTTTAAGCCCTTTATATATCAAACAAGAGTTAATACAGTGAAACATTGTAAATAACAAAGAGAAACGAACAATAATACTAAATGCATCCACCAAACAAACCGCTATAAACAAAAAGTTAGTGCCGTCTTCCATATGGGTAACAATACTTAATGGTATACTGACTGCTAAAAAGAGAAGGTGGAAAATGGAATACAGGAGGCATGTATAAAGGAGAAAAGGAGAAGGCTGATTAGTAAGTCTAAGATGAATTAAGTTAATGTTAATGCAATAAGCTCACAAATTTTATTCCAAAAATCAAGTGAGTCATGAAAAATATGTTTACTTAGTAATTTAAGTTTGTAAACTGTAATGTATTTAATCCAAAAACAGCAAACGAATCCCAAGCATAAAAACCAACAAAGAAGGTCACTGGAATAACAGGCAGAATTGCAGCAAAAATTAAATAAAATCTCTTATTTATTATAAAACGGTGAGTGCTTTCACAATGGTGACCATTGCTTCATCAGACAACCTCTTACACAACTAACAACATATAAATACTTTAATTCATTTCAAATGAACCAATCACAACTCACACAAATCACTCACTAATAAATTACCATGGTTACATATAATTAAAACATCAAGTTAAAAGAGAAATAAAAATTACAGAATTATCCTGAATGCATATGTATACATATAGTGAGCCTTTTTCATTATATGTTTCATTTCAACTTCTTGGACTTCAGAGCTGGTTTCAATGGAACTGAATCATTTCAACCCATTCCCCTGTGTGCTCCTAGTCTTAGGATGCAATGTACTTCCATACTTTCTGTGGCATTAACTATATCCTCCATTCTAATGTTTGCACTCTGCACATGTAGGACCTGAAACATAAAAGTATGTTCATCTCCTTTCTCTAAAGTATGCTTGGCAAGGGCACTATACATAAACCCCTTCCTGGTACAGTATAAGTGATCCCTTATACGTTCCCTAAGGTGACGATTCGTCTTACCTACATAGAATTGGAAACATACTTTGCAAAGAGCTGCATATACTACATTGCTGGTGTTACAGTCCACTGAATTTCTAAGCTCCCATAGACGTCCAGTCTTCGGGTGCTTAAAAAATCTGGACTCCTCTATGTGAGCACAGTATGCAAAGTGCCCACACCTGCGTGTACCCTTGACCACATTTTCTATCACCCTAACTTTCCTTGGGTAACATAGCTGTTGTTTCAGGTTCCTCTTGTTTTTAAATACAAAGTGTGTTTGCAGACCTACTATATTTGCAGTATTCTTGTCTACCAGTAACATATGCCAATTTTGTTGGATAATATATTCAGACTTTCCTATGTCCTTAGTATAGGGCAGGACCATGGGAGTCTGTGTTAATCTTTTATTTCTATTACATATATTCCCTACTACTACTCTGTCTGAGGAGTAGGGTTTCCCCTTGCGCACTCTTTCCTTTGATACTTTATAGTACACTTTATTAATCTCTTGTTCACTGTACGCCCTGCTCAGAAATCCTGTTTTAAGATTACTAAGTTCAGTAACATACACCTTTTATTGACAGCAAAGCAGTGATACTCTCAGGGCCTGTCCTCTGATGATATTAGGAAAGGCACTTTGGTTATGCATACTTTCTCTGTGTAGGAAAGTTGGTCTATAACACACTTTTCTGTGCAATTTGGTGAACCACCCATCACCTTCTCTATATACAGTTACATCTAAAAAAATCTACGCTTTGTGATGAAAAATTCATAGTAAATTTAAGAAAATTACTAGTGGTATTAAAATGTGAGTACATAGACTTTAATTGTTCTTCAGTTCCTTTCCAAAAAATAAAAAGATCATCCACAAAACACGTATAAAAGGCTATCTGGGGATTATCCAATATATTTTCACATTCCTAGTTCACCATAACCAAGTTTGCGTATGCATTGGCACAGATTTCTTTCTCCCCTTTCGAAATGGTAGAGGTAACACTGGAAAAACCTGCTGTTGACCTGCTTCCAAATTTATTTTCCGTATCACTACAGGCATTACAGTTGAATTATTAGTTGCCGAGCTGCAAGGAGCTTCCATCGGTGTTGATGCTACTGGGTTTGGTGAGAGAATACTCCCACCTATTTCTTGATTTGTTGTTCTGCCTTCCCCAACGAGGGCATTGGTTGTCTCTTCAGACCATGTTCTCTCCTCCTCCCTCATTCTCTCCTGTCGCTCAATGGAAGGTAGATGCCCTCTTTGTTGGTGATATGTCATTTGCAATATACCTGCTCACCCATTCATTGTTTTTACCTGTCGTGTATTTCGATTGGCAATTGACTGCTCGGCTTGTTCTGCCGGCTTTGGCCAAGTAAATACATGCTGGTTAATGAAATCTGCTTTACTGCTTTACTGATATTTAAATTTATTTGTTGCCATTGTGCTAGTAAACTGGGGTAAGTGTTTCTGTATGTAGATATATTTAGGACCCTGAGTCCTCTAGGAATCACATTTAGACTCAAACAAGCTTCAAAATGGAAATGTTGATTCTGAAGCCGTTTAAACTTGTACAAGTCATTCTCTAATAAGTTTCTTTTTAAATTACGTACCTACATTTCATTGCTATTGACTGAAACAGTTCCTGGATTCATATTCAATGTATTTAATATTCATTTATTTAAAGCCAGACCAGGACATGTTTACAATCAGTCCAATTTCTGAGTTAGTTATAACTTAATTAACATGAAAATCGCTATAATTGTGAATAAATCTTTTGTGGTTGAGAGATATGGAGAATCATAAAATCTGTAGTAAAAATCTCTTCTTGATACCCCAAAGACAAGAAATGGGCAATTATCGTAGATGGTGGAAGGCAACTAACAAATACTACTCTAACCTTGAAAAAACACAGAAGAAATGGATAAATGGAATATATGAGCATTTGGTTTGCAGTATACAGTTAAGGAACTTGTGGTATCAACACCCATCATAAACTAGTCTCTCTCGTTTGAGAAACCTTTGTAACCAACAGACTGGAAGAAGAATACTTGTGTGCTTGACATTGTGTCATCAAACTGTGTTCTGTTACTTTTGCAGTATTGGCTCTGTTCTATTCATGGAGTTAGTAATTTTGTGCAGTGCTATTTATTTCATACATTTTTAGAAAAGTGTAAGGACAGACAAACTAACAGAAAGTAGAGATATGATTGCACACTACGCCTGCTCATTAGAAGTGCTATGCAACAGGAAGTAATCTGTTAAGTTAGTATAGAGTAACCCTTGAAAGAAATATGTTTAATCGGGCAAGAGCTCTGCAAAATCAGTTGTGATACAGCAGTAAACCAAGAGTATATGTAGGAGCAATTATTTTTTTTTAATCTCATTCTTTGTAAAATTGTTTATAGAATATGTACTCTTTTTATAAATTACCTGCAGATAATTAGTTTTGTATAATATGTAATCTTTTTTTATAAATCACTTGCAGGTAATGAATTCCTTGTAACTGCGCAACAGTATGTGCTTGTTTGTGGTGAAGTTGATGCAAAAAGTATGTTACAGTTTGTCAACATAGCCATTTCACTTGTATAACCTTTAAAAAGAAGACTTTTTTTCCCCCTGCTTGTATACAGCAGCACTTAAATAATACGTGGACATAGGACAAACTGTCAGGTGTGGTGAGGCCTTATCCCCCTGTTGTAGTCCTTCTACAAGTACCGTGCTGTATGGTTTTCAGATGACATATACTTGAGGTATTCATGGCTCTGCCAAAAGCAAGTCAACCCCATGCCATATTCAACAGCACAGATGCCAGGGTTAACACAGCCTTCATCTCACAGTGACACATGCTGGTTTCACTTCTCCTTAACTCTTACTTTTGGAGTGTCTTTGAAAGCTACTGTTTGATGTTTAAGTATTTACTGTATACCACTGTTATGTTTAATGGCAATTTTGTACAGTATTTGGGTTGTGTTTATTGCTTGGAGCACTTGGGTTTTTAATATTTCCACATATCAGTAAGGGTTTGTGTGTGTGTGTGTTTTTAATAATTAGTGTGTTAGTGTTTGTTATTGTGCTGTTACTGCCATATATTCCTTTGGCAAGCTGCTCACATTTACTATAAATTTAATGTTAATGGAGTTTGAACAAAGAATGAAGTAACATGATTATAAAAAGAAAAAAAAATGGAATCAGGAGGAGCTGTATTTTCGTAGGATGAATAAATTGACCATTTCATTTCGAGTGCTCTTAGAAAATGCAAACACAGAAGGTGTATGATTATTGGAGGCTAGGGAATTTAGTTAGGAAGTAGTTTAACTGTATTAAACTGTACTCAGTTATTTGTTTACTGCAACTAATGTATGTTAAAAACTGTAACATTAACTTTGCGTGAAAATGATTGCACAAACATTAATCATTCTCAGCATGGTAAGTTAGGCATATGATTTTGGTGATACAAGAACTATTTTCCTTTCAAATGTCACCTTTCACTCATTTACTGACCAAAAGATAATAGAAAAAAATAGAACTGCAGAGAGTGACTGTTTATCTCAGCTAGCTTGCCTGTATTGCTCTGACATGTCTGATTTGTGCCTGTTGTGCTGTATTTGTGTATAGTCACTGAGACATGTGTGATTTGTGTCTGTTTTGTACTGATTGCTTGATCTGTCCCTGCATTGTTGGCATTGTGTTAGGTCACGGAAGAGGCAAATATTTTGAAATTTTATTTTGGACTATCAAGTTGCTCTTAAGAGAAACAACGCTTTTAAGTGCAGTAAATGAATAAAGTTACGTCCTGGATTGAAGAGGCCATGCTCCATCATGTACTACCTCGCTGAGAGGGGGACATCTAGTGGTTCTATACTGCAAGGTCAAGACTAACCACAATTACAGAATCTTTTTGGAGTAATTAATTGATTACACAAGCACTGGACATCTTACTCCAGATTCAGAACTATCTGTGTTAATGGTACTGCCAGTTGTGTTGGCTTTCAGGAGACAGTTAGCTGTTTTGCAAGTCTGTTTTGATAATTTGCTCACCAATTGTTGTGCAAGAACAGAAGAGCAACATACAAGTGAATCATTTGCTTTAAAGCCATACCTGCTCACATAATGACTTGCCAACTTATTCATGTAACGATTTAATGTGCATTTTCTGTTCTTCATTATTAAGATGTCTGCCTGCTTTATCCTGGGACACTAATGTGCAGGGCTTCTTATTCCCATCAAAATAATATTCCTGTAGCTGGCATTTATGTCCAGATTAGTTACCACACAGTTCGAGCTGTCAATTATGCACCATTTACACATGGGCAGCATGGTCCCTCCGTGATAGACTTCTGCATACTATTTCCAGGCTGTGGGATTCAGTCATCACATACCTCTCAACTGTACAGATTTTCGCAGAATGTCCAGATTTTTGCCTCATATTTTTGGTCTGTTTTTCATAAAATTGTGGGTTTCTGGCAATTAGTGGCAAATAATTAAAGATTCAAGTCAGAAAATGACAGACATTTGAGTTTCAGACTTCATACCATTCAGAAAATTCATGCTAATGCAAAACCTTTTCTATCAACTTTCTGAGTTTGTTCAGAGCAATATTTAAAAATTATCCCTATTTTTGGCCTTTGTTCCACTTTTATTCATCTTTGTCCAGATTTATTGCTGTAAGAGGTTGAGAGGTATGGTCATCACCTCTGGTTATTAGCTTTATTGTTCACATGTTCTCTCCATGGTTACATGAATTTCTCTGATATTCTTGTTTCCTTGCCTTCCAAAAATCAGTTGGTTATTTTGCTTACAGACACGCACATTTAGAGAGTTATTGGTAAAAAAAGTGTCTCTGTAAAGAAACAGCTCACTTACCTAGTTAACAAACAAATAAATAAATATACTGAGCTGGCATTTCGTTCAGATATGCTGACATTTGCAGCAGCCTCTGTCATTGCACTGACATTCAGCCTTGTGTGTCGCTCATAACATAATGTTAGTACTCCAGTGTTAGTGGCAGATGTGAACATGAGGGAATTTATGCACACAGATTTCCAGCTGCTCCTGTAGAACTCTATATGCTTCTATCATTATGATTAACAGTGGCAGTGTCTTCATGTACCTCTCATCATGGATCTTTAAGAAGTTATTTTCCTTTATTACTCGCAGTAGTCAGAATGCTGCAACCACTAGGACATGACTGGTAATTCATAGGTTCATAGGTGTGTACTAGGCTAATGGCCATAAAGCCTTTACATGCCTAGCCCATAGAAGTGGCCTGGCATCGTACCACCTGACGTGAGTTCCCATTGCCTCTATCAAGAGGAGCCACTGGAGTGATCCCCAGGGTGAACTTTGTTTCCCATCCACTCATCAAGATTTCTCTTGAAAAGGGCCAGTGAGGTGCTATGCTTGATATGTATGGAAAGTCTATTCCAGAGCATGGGCCGTCTCTGGGTTTTGAACCTGTCCCTCCAGCATGTTCTGTTGATTGTGGTAATGAGGTTGAGATCTCTGGAGCATATGGTGCGGAGGGATTGCGATTTCTTTAGATGTAGCATTTCTAATCGAGGTGGGTCAGACATGGCTTTTAAAGTCAAGCAGAGATTGCCTGTTAGTAGACGATATGAGACAGAGAGTAGCTGGAGTCTTTTGAGTCTGTCCATGTAGGACATGTGTTGAATGCCTAGGATCTTCCTCATGAGGTACTTCTGTGGCCTCCCCAGCTGTTGCAGGTGTCTAGTGAGGTGCATGCCAAATGGGGCATTATACTCAATGATTGGTCTAATGAGGGAAGAGCAGAGAGAGAGATAATGACCTCCTTCTTCCTGGATGCAAAATCCTTGGTAATGAGATGTGCCACATAGAAGGACTTTCTGACCACAGTAGCAATATGTTGGTCGAAGGAGAGGTTGCTGTCAACCTGCGTCCCCAGATCTCTTACAACGCCTTTAGTGCCCAGTGGGCTCGCATTGATGTGGTAATTAGTGGGAACTGAGTTTTTACCAAAGGGGATGATGACACATTTTTTTGGCATTAAGCTTAAGGCCATGGTTTTGACCCCAGTCATTGGTCTCAGTGAGGCCTTTCTGTAGGATGTCTGCATCACTTGGGGAGTTAATAATGGCTCCCAGCTTGCAGTCATCTGCGAACTTGGTCAGCTAGAGTCCCTTTGTGTTGACCTGCACTTCTGAGAAGTAGATGTCGAACAGGAGAGGACCCAGGACCAATCCCTGTGGTACTCTACTCGTGACTGGTCAGCAGTCTGACTTGGAGTCTACTACTTTCACATTGTGTGTTCTATCTGTGAGCCAGTTTGCAACTCAGCTAGTGATGTAGGGGTTGATGCCTAGTGTGGTGAGTTTATCAATAATTCCTGAATGAGGAATGATATCAAAGGCCTTAGTCAGATTGAGGTAGGCTGCATGCACTGCCTTACCTTCATCCACAGCCCTGGTGACTGACTCAAGGAAGTAAACCAGGTTGAGCTGGCATGATCTCCCTTTCACAAAACCAAATTACTTGGGATCTAGAGTTTGGAGATTTCCTATATCTTTGTTAATCAGGTCTATGATGATGTGCTCCGTAGCTTTACATATCAGACTCATCAGGCTAATGGGGTGATGATTTCCAGGGTCTGTAGTTGCTCCTCCTTCATGGAGAGGGATGCCTGTAGCAGTGCACCATTTGGTAGGGACAGAGCCTAAGGTGAGGCTGTAACTGAACAGGGCACACACATGTGGTGCCATTTTGCTTTGTAGTTCATGTAGAACACAGCCAGGGATATTATTGGGTCCCATGGAAGCTGTATTCTTGGCCTTGGACAATGCAGCTTTAACCTGTCCTGCAGTAATGCTGGGTGCCTGGCATTCCTCCGGTATTGTGATTGGTCCTTTAGGGGGGAAGAGAGGGGCAAAGTTGGCACTGAATCCGTCAGCCAGTATGTTGACAGTATCTGTTGTATCAGTATAGGAGGTACCATTGTGCAGTAACTCAGAGCAAATCTGGGTATTGCCGTGGAGGTTCTTGATATAATTATAAAAGACGTTGTGATTGTTTTTAGTGTCGGCCGCAATTCTGCCTTCATAGCTGGCTTTAGAGAATTTGATGAAGGATCTCAATTTTTTGTTGAGGCTAATAAGGGAGTTTTTCCAGTCTTGGGACTTCACCTTTTTCTGCAACAGTTTTTTCCTTCTGTTGTAGAGTTTATTGATGGCAGGGGACCCCGCCTTGGTTTTGTTGGGTATGGCTAGTTCCATGCCTTCATGTACATGTTCGTACAGTGCATTGGTTTATGATTCGGCAGTCATGCAGCTGTTTTCCATTGGCATGGTTACCGTGAAGTTAGCCACCTCTGTTTTTAGGAGCCCAAAGTCAGCTTTGTGGAGGTTTTTCAAGGTGGTTACCTTTGTGGGGGGGGAGGGGGGGGGAGATGTGGATTTCCATGGTGATTAGTTTGTGGTCAGATCTGACCAGGGAGGGATTGACTACTGTTGTAGAGCAATGGTCGCCCATGTTAGTAATAACCAGGTCAAAGATGTTGCTTCCTCTAGTGGGGAGCAGAATGAGCTGGTCCAGGACATTGGAAGTGATGAATTCCAGGAAGCGTTGGGCCAGTGTATTGGTGCTTGAGTAGTTCTCCCAGTTGATGGGAGGGGTAGTTGAAGTCTCCTAGTGTGAGAGTGTTGGGTTGGGCCTTTATAGATTCCAGAGTGTTTAGGAATGTGGAGTGAGAATCTAGTGACATGGTTGGGGACCTGTAGCAGACCATGACCTGGATCGCCTTACCTAATGTTAGTTGTACCTGAAGTATCTCGGATACGTTATGCTGGGCTTCTAGTCTGGAGTTGTGCATATCCTGTATGAATATGAAGACATCACCACCTTTGGAGCTACGGTCCATGTTTCAGGGCCAAAAGGTGTGGAATGAGTTATAGCCTGGTAGTGCAGGGGTACTCTCTGCCGCTTTAAACCAGGTCTCTGATACAGCACAAATGTTGATGTTCTCCATTTTGAGGAGTGCTTCGAGCAAGTGCATCTTGAGATTTAGACTTCTAGCGCTGAGCAGCATAACCCTCACATTGCATTTATTTATAGCTGTTAAGTTGGTAATTTGGTCTTTGGAACACTGCCTAAAAAAGGCACTATAGGTGTGGCAAGAGTCTTAGCTAATAGGTTGTCTAGTCTGTTTCTGTTTTTCTCTTTTACTCTTTTAGTATTACTCATGCTTACCTTTGTAACATTTTGTATTTTTGCTTGCTATTGTCTTTTTTATTGTAAATGTTTGCTTACTGCCTGTATTTTGGAGCTTTTCTCCCCGGGCCTCTACTGAAAATGGATATATGTCCAGCTAGACTAGCCCGGTCAACAAATGTAAAATAAAATAAAAATAAAAATAATTAGTCTTAGCTAATACCCGGAAACCCAGGGATGACAGATGCAGACCATCTCTGGCAAAGCATCGAGGTCTATCAGTCATATCGTCCCAAGTAGACAGATACTGGATCCCTTTAGAATGACACCAGAAACTTAGACATTTGTTGAAGTCAGTCATTTTTTGTTTGTACTGTGGTATCATTCCGGGTGACGGTAGGATACTGCTCAGGGCTAGAGTCATACCTGCCTGGGCCACATAATCCAAGAGCTCCACCATGTCTCTTTTCATGTAGCCCAGGGAGGTGCATTCACACCCGCATACTTGTACTTGTTGTGGAGTGACCTAAGTTGGTGTGTTATATGTCAGATTCTGGCACCTGATAAGACAGCTGACTGTTACCTTCTCCTTATTCACCCTACTGAGTGGGACATCTGTGTGCCTCACTATTGAGTCACCTATGATTAGTGTATTGGGCAAGGCATTTCACCTTAGGGGCTTAGGTTGAGGGGCACACTGTGGAGGTGAGCTAAGTGTCCTGTGGTTTGTGCTGTGTTGTGGTGGTCGAGTGTGTTTCTTTCTGTAGTTTTCTCTATCTTCAGAACATGTTTTGTAATTTTTTTTACTGCTTGTAACAACCCCATGCATATTGCAGTGATGGGTAAATTATATGTACAGTTGGATTATTTGGTGGAGGTTATAGTTCACAATAAACTCATAAAAGGAAACATGTAGAAGAAATCTTTGTTTTGCCTAATTTTGCAGCGATTTAAGTGATGTGCTACCAGACGAAAAGCAACTGTATTATGGAAATTCCTCTACTGTTCATCTTATCTCGGGTTCCCTCAATGTAATGTAGAAGTCCTGAAACAGAAAATGCCCATTAAAAGACTTGACTAAAATTCCAATGAATCTGTCTGCCACCTTTTTCTCAAATGATCAGTCTTCTTTAAAGCTATGCTGTGTTTTAATGGAGTTAAAGAATCATTTTCTAACAAACAATTGTCAGTCTTTTATGTTAATTTCTTGATTTTCACCTGTTATTCTTTACATGACTCTAGATGCATTAGGACATATATTCTGATTATAATCTGTAATTATTGTATCCTTATTCCAACAAAGCATTTTAATCCAGTATTAGATTTCACATACTGGTGTTTATCACACCTTAATCATTAGGTAGTCTAACATCAGCATTAATACATCTGCAGTTTTACAAAGTTGTTAGGTTTACTCTCTCTGTTATATTTATAGTTTAGGATATCTGAATGGTTTCTTTACACTGCACAGAAACAGAATCCACCACAGAGTTTTCTTATTTTCTTAAATTTGATTGATGTCAGGCTAATCTTGCTGGTTGATTGGTGTGTAAACATACCATTAAGCTTTGCTTGGGAGATGGGTATACTTGAGCACCCTCTCACCAGGTAGCTGGCAGGGGCAGATTTACTGGGGGATGGGGGTGGGTGGCTAAGGGAGATAAGTCCCATCTTTGTAGCCCTCTCTCTCACTCGTCTTCTTTCCCAGAGCTTATTTTTTTACACTACTACTCTGAACCCTGTTCTAACTTGCACTCTATTTGGAAATGTACCTAGAACCTTAACAACCTCCACTGGTTTCATGTATCAAGTATCTAACTGCCTGGAACACCTTAAAATTTATATGTCATAGTTTTCATTAATTTTAGGTATCCACTGTTACCTGTTTACTAAGTACTAAATTGTAATTGTAACTTGTCTCTAGATTTATGTGCTACAATGCATTTCTCTGTATCCTGTGTGGAGTTTTCTCCCTGGGCCTCCGCTGAAAGTAGGCTCCTGCTTAGTTGGACATACCTGGTCAAAAAATGTCAAATAAAATAAAAAATAAATAAGACTTCCCAGTTAGCAAGGACCTTTATCTTTAAAATGCCTCATACAAAAATATTTTCTTCTTTGTTTAGTTTGGCAGTATAGATCCTGAAATATCATTGGACTGTGAGGATCATCTCCTTATCAGCTGATTTTGACAGTCTAAGGAAATGCACTAACAAGTCTTAGTTGGAAGTTATAGATGACATGGCCAATTACAGTCCTTTCTAAAGCCAAAAGTTATTTTACTGCTGCCTGTAGTGTTAATGGAGGATAATGGAAGACCTTCAAACACCAGCGTGCAGACCAACAGTGAGATGGTTTCTGGTCATCTTTGAATATTAGTATGCATTTTGTCGTGTGTTGACAGACATTTAATTTTCAGACTTTGTATAATTCAGAAATACTAATGCAAAGCCTGTTACATTCACAACTTTCTAAGTATATAAGAACAATATTAAAAGTTTCTTGTTTTTGTCAGTTATTATTTTTTGCCTTTCTCCCCGATTCTTGAGCTAAGAAGTTAACAGGTTGGGGAAGTTGGGTTTTGCAGTGGATTTCGTTTTGTGATTCTGAAAGTGATGAGACAAAATTCATTTTGCGCCATTATTTATTCATTCATTTGATCACAAACAGATGTTCGGATGTCATGGTCATGTGTGTGTGCATGGGTGCACATGCACAGTTACAGCTGTTAACTGTCCTAAATTTTACCTTATATGTTTGGTTTGTTTCTTGTCAAATCTGTGTTATTCTGACACATTGTTGTGGATTACAGTAACTAAGTAATAACACAAGTACTTGAGTTTCATACTTCATGCTTGCTAATATAAAAGGTCTTGTTCTAGCAAACGTCTAAGTATTTAAGAGCAGTATTTAAATTCTGTCCCTAATTTTTGGGTATTTGTTCCTGGTTTTTGAGCTACGAGATTGAGATAACAGAGAGGTTTGCAATGTGTTACACTGTACAGTTCTAACTCACTGAGCTGAATTTCATTCTTGGGATATTGTTAATTTATTTATTAATTAATTTTGAGGGCACAGAGGATGGAACTGAGTACAGATAGGGCAGTGGTAAGGCCATCAAATGGGGGAAATCAGAAGAAGCTGAGAAATGAGATAGAAGGGGAAGATAATGGAACAGATTAGCAGCTTCATGTATCTGGGAGGGGTGGTTGAGGAGAGAATTTTGACAAAGACTTAATAGATAGGCACCCATCTTCAAACCTCTGCGATAGACCCTGCTCAGAGGTGTGCAGAGCAGGTTGCTATAACTTACATGGGGTGCTCAGAGAGTGTGGTTATTATTTCTTTAATGTCCTCACAGTCAGATCTCAGAGGATCTCATAGAAGATTGCTATATCTTATCTGGAGGCAGTGTACTGTCTAGGAGCAATATACTGCAATACATTACTGTCATCATTATTTTTTCACTTTAATCACAGTCAGACATCAGACATGTATACAGGTGGCTATCTTTTGGGGAATGTGATAAGGAGGCATGCTGTGTATCTATATAAGATAGCATCAAGATGAAATATGACATTGTGAGTAAAACACTCCCCAAAACAAAGGCATACAGCATCAGATAAGATTGCACACTTTCTCTGTGTAACCAGACAGAAAGAAAAACTATTTAAAGCAAGGAGAGCAGCCTACTGTAAGAAAAATACATTTATTTAAACATTTTTTTTTTGGGGGGGTGGGCACCTTTGCAACAACATAGCATGTCACTTAATAATTCAAAGCAGCTGCTGGGCTTACATGGATGCTAAACAATAATTAAGATTGTACAGTCAGACTGAATTAGAGGGCAAAGAACCAGCAGGATGGACATTTAAGCTTGACAAAGTAAAGACAATAAAAGATATTACGTAATACAACAACTACAATCCTAATCAATGGAAATGACTTTGTGATAAGGGTACATACTTATTAAGCCCAGAAAATAAATTTAATATCAAAACTGACTGTGTAGTGAACATAGACACTAAGCACGGTTAGTCAATCCTGTTTAAAGCAGATAATGTATCAAAGATTACATGCGCTTCTTTGCAATCAGCAATTCGGTAGTTGCAGTTATTCCAGGAAAAACGGGTTTTGAAAGGAAGAGGCATCTGAAAACATATTTCTTTTTTCAATAAGACATTGACAGAAGAGATAGAAAACATTCTTCCAGACATTTTATATTTAAATGGGATGTGTGAAAAGAATATAGAAGAAACCCAAACAGATAGCCTGGCTTTATTTTAGTAGATTTTAATATTTTCACTGTTTTGAAAGTTCAGTAGTTTGATATGTATTGGTCTCTGTGGATATGAAGCAGAATTCACATATAAAGAAAGCTCTGTATTCTTTTGATTTAGATCCTTCAAAAAAGATACTGTGGAAAGTATCATTTGAATTTCTTGGGTCAGACTTAACATGCAGAACCAGGACATTCTTTCAGTGGCTCCTAGCTCCTCAAACATATAATCTCTCGAGAGTCTGTATTTATTTTAGCTGTATTTGAGGAGATGTTGGCTTCCTAAGAAAAAAAAATCTGTTTTCAGGCCCTTACCTTATTTTTTACTAAATCTGATAGAGTAGTTTTGATGCTAGTAAGCTGGATATACATTTTTTCAGTAGCAAGCTATATACGTTTTAAGACATATTTTACTTCAGCAAGGGGTACATTTGTCTCAGACTTTGTCTTTTAAAAGGAGGTTTTTCTCATCCTTTGCAGTAATTTTATATCCTTTATATATCTTTTAGAGCTTTTCTGGTTTACAGATAAAAACAGCTTGGGTAATAAATTCATTTGCTTTCCATGCTGGAAGAATCAGCTTGCAGCACTTATTCATAGGTTCATAGATTGTTACCAGGCTAACGACCTGGGTGCTTTTTAAGAATAATGTTTTGTATCCAAATAGGACATTGAGGGCCGGGCATTTATAAGCTACCTCTGTCCGTAAAGAACATGGGTCCCAGGCCTGGTGTAAATTTCCTCTTACCATCCCACTGGTCTAGGTAGCAGTTTCTGAGACACGTCTGTCTCTTCAGCATGTTCTGTTTAAGTCACGAACAAAATTTAAATCCCTAGACCTTCTATTTCTATTTACAAATATGTAGGAGATTCATAAGTGTGGGGTTTGCAGATGCCTCATAATCCTGCATAGATCACCTCTCAGCA
Source organism: Protopterus annectens (assembly GCF_019279795.1). Taxonomy (NCBI): domain Eukaryota; kingdom Metazoa; phylum Chordata; order Ceratodontiformes; family Protopteridae; genus Protopterus; species Protopterus annectens. Next base: position 11,878,130 of record NC_056729.1, on the reverse strand, counting down.
ATCCATAGCAGACTGAGTAGAGGGAAAAGGCTTTACGGAGTTCTGCATAAGGCAGGTTTATTATGCCTTGTATTCTTTTTGTAAGGAACTTCTGAGGTCTCTCTATTTGCTGCATATGCCTGGTCATGTCCATACCAAAGGGAGCACTGTACTCTATGATTGGTCTGATAAGGTCAGATTACAGCGGGATAATGACTTCTTTGGACCTAGATGCCATGCCCTTACTTCCTTACCACTGTGGCCATATGGTGGTCTAATGTGTAAGGCTGTTGTCTACATGTGTACACAGATCCTTGACCTCTTGGTTGACTCTTAGGGCCATATTATCAACATACTAATTAGCCGCAAGCATAGCCAGCCAAAAACTTTCACCATTTGCTTCCATTTCAGAGAAATAGAAGCCAAAAGGAGTGGGCCCAGTACAGTGCCCTGGGCGATTCCTCTAGTGACTGGCCTCTTGGTGGAGGTGACCTCACCTATTTTGATCCGGGTTCTATCAGTGTGCCAGTTGGCTGTCCAGCATGTAATAACAGGGCTTATTCCTAAGTTAGTGAGCATGTCTATAATGCCTGAGTGAAGTATTATATCAAAAGTCTTGGCCAGGTCAAAGTAAGCTGTGTGACAGTTTTACCTTCATCTAATGCTTTGGTGACTCTCTCAGAAAAAGTCCACCAGATTTAATACGCATGACATTCTTTTAACAAAGCTGAACTGTGATGAGTCTGGTGTTTACAGGTTACCTGTGTCCTCTTTTATCATGTCCATGATGATTCTCTCCATGGCCTTACATATGAGGCTGGTAAGACTAATGTGCCTGTAGTTACTTGGAGGTTGGACCTCCTTTGTGCAGAGGAATGTTTATAGCCATTTTCCATTCCTTGGGCACAAAATCTGACTGAAGGTTCCAGTTGAAAAGTGATTCAAGTGCACCAAGAGTAGTCATGTTTCATGCTATTAATTAAATATCCTGGGATGTTATCAGGGCCCATTGATGCCTTATTGTTAGCCTTGGAAAGTGCATTGATGACCTCTTCCCTAATAATGGTTGGGAGATTGTGGTATGTGGTATTTTCTTTGGACTATCAGGGGAGTACGAGGAGAAATTTGAGTTGAACCTGTCAGCCAAAAGATTGACAATGGCCTCCTCTTCAGTGTGGATGATACCACTGATAAAAGTTCCACGCATTGTTGTACATTTCCTCTGAGGTTATGGACATAGCTATAGAAAACTTTGTGGTTGTCCTTTGCCTGAGAAGCTATTTTTTCTTCAAATTTAGCCATTGAAGTATTAATTAACCCTCTTAGGTGCATGTTTAGATTGGCCAGGGCACTTTTAATATGTATGGTTTTGTTCCTTCTCCGCTTGGCCAAGAATTTTTTTTCTTTTGGTGTATAAACTGATTGACATTGTGATTCCACCAGGGTGGCTTGCCTTTTGAGTTTGCCTTACTCTTAATATGAGAGGGTGCAGCTCACTCTATCAATATGACTGTACAGAGATTTTGTAAATATCTCAGCATATGATATGGAGTTTATTGGGTTTGAGGGTGCTTGAAATTTAGTCAAGGTATTGCTTAGTAGAGAGAGAGGGTAGCCTTGGAATAGTTCTTAAAGGTTTTTGGTTTCGTTGGATCCCCAGATTTAATTTTATTTCAAGTAATACTGACTTATGGTCAGATCTGATGAGCAAAGACATTACATTGGGTGAGGAACTTCCACACCCCCATGTTTATGAGTACAAGTTCAAGGATGTTTGTAACCCTGGTAGGAAAATCAACCAACTGTTCCAGGATGCTGGTATTAACCAAGTTTAGGAATCACTGGGCTTGTGCATTAGAAGTGGTGTAGGATGCCCAGTCTATAGAGGAGTAGTTGAGATCCACTATGAATATTGTATTGGGTTGAATGGTGATGGACTCTAGTAAATTAAGATAAGTAGTATGAGTTTCCTTGGACACGGAGGGGGACCTATAGGTTACAAAAATATGGTATGACACTCAGTTTATGGTGAGTTTCACATATATGAGTTCCAGTGGATCATATACTTTAACTAGTCTGGATGTGAGGTTGTTTTTACTGTAGACTGAGACTTCTCCACCTTTAGTTCCCTCATGTGCAGTAGCTGGTCTAAAAGTGTGAAAGGAATAATACCCTGGTGTTGCTGGGGTTCTCTCCATTACTACAGAGATGTCTACACTCTCCAGAGAGAGGAAGGCTTGCAGGGAGTGGAGTTTCTTGTTAAGACTTCTAGCAAAGAGCAGTAGCACCTTAAGATATTCTTTCATATGTTCAGTTAAATTGGAAGGTTTATCAGTTTGGAATTACCTGCAAAAGGCACTATGGGGGTTTAAAAGTTCTTTGCCAATGTCCGAAAGCCTAAACGGGATAAGTGCAGACAATTCTTGGCAAAGCATTGTGGTATGTCAGCCATGTCCTACCAGGCCATCAAATATTGTACACCCCTGGACTGACACCAGAAGCTAAGCCAATTTTTTAAAATAAGTTATTTTCCGTTGGCAACATGACATCATCTTTGGAGAAAGAAGTATGCTGCTCATTGCTAGGCTCATACCTGCCTGAGATGGTTGAGGACTCTTTCTTTAATTGTACTCTGCATGATATGATGTCTTAGTGTTTTAGGAATGTTAAGTGCCTTAGCATAAGTAGTTTTATGTGTAGGGTCTTTACCTTGTGTGGTAGGCATGGTGCAAGTGTCACTGACAATTTTTGGAACAACAGACACAATAAGCCTTCAACCAGCAATTCCCAGCTCAGAAGGATGTAGGCTATACTCATCTACCAGAAGAGTGTAGACCACAAATCTTCCTAATGTAAAATAACTGGTTTGGAGCCCAAGTGCTTTAATCAGAAAAAAGGCACTTAGAATAACAAGCACAATAAGCTTTCATCAGCAATTCCCAGCTCAGAAGGGTGGAGGTACCCTTTTTTCCCTCAAGACTGTAGATCACAAACCTTAATTTAAAATAACTGGCCTGGAGCCCCAGTGCTTAAACCAGAACTAAGACACTAAACCAGACACAATATGCCTTCCTCTAGCAATTCCCATCTCAGAAGGGCGTAAGACCCCAAACCTTCCTTATGTAAGATAACTAGTTTGAAGCCCAAGGGCTTAAATCAAAACTAAGAGGCTTAGAATAACAGTTACAATGTAATCCGGCTACTAACAAGCAGTAATAGATGCAGCAGATTAAATGCAGCTGAACACTTTAATAATGTGCAGCAAAAAGCTAAATAAAGTAGGGAGAAGCACAAATATAGTAAAAGCAGCTGAATAAAGTGTGATTTTTTTTAAGTAGGTGGGAAGGGAGGAAACAAAAGATGATTAAGGTGGACAGCCTTCCCAGCTGATCTCTCGGTGCTCAGTAGAATGAGCTGATGAGATGGGACTGGGAGGAGTGTCCAAAATCAGATTTATAATAGGGGCTGGCAACTCAAAAGCCAACAAGCACTATAACTAAATAAAGATGCCACTAAATATTTCTAATTAAATGAGGAATGCTATTTCTTGGCTCCTTCCGTTATTTAGCTGGATTTTATTCACTGTCTGCCAAGAATTCTACTCCAACTGACCCTAGCCAATAAAAAAAAACTTAAAACAAAATGCAGAAGAAGAAGATAAAAAAAATGAAAGTAACCAAACCTTAACTCATTACATCTGAATGACGCCTCCAGGTACATCTGCAGTTAATTCCTACTGACGCCTCTAGACATCAAATATCGCCTGTTCATATTTGCATCAATAATCCCAAAACCATGCAGTGTACAAGGTCTTAAAAGATTTAATCTTAAAGCTTACAGAATAGCAAACTCAACTGCATTAATATTTGACCTATGTCTAACGCAGATAAAGTGATATTAACTGTTGTTTTTATGATATTAATATATATAGATATAATTTTCACATTTTTCTAAATATCTTAAAAACCAAGTAACCCAGACAGAACACCTTAGCCTCATATGAAAGCTGTCAGTCAGATGAATAAAATGATGCTGACAGTATGTGTGTAACTTGACTGTTTGCTGATATATTGTAAGTTGTTTACAAAATATTGCAACTGTAATAGGTACTGTGTTTACTGTGACATATACAATTTGGTTTAAGACCTAGAACCTAAAGAATACTACCACTATAAAAATAGTTTGTGCTGAAGAGTTGGCCATTTATACTTATTTCATAATCACTGTGGTTCCAAAGATAGAAACATTTGTTTGAAATGTGAGGACATAATTTGATTCTGTCAAAAGGCTTAGGCTTTGTCCATTAGAAGTTGCAGTGCAAACTTCCTGAGCTGCATTGGAGTGAATGAGTTAAATGAATAACTTCAATCCAAAATCAAATATCTGCAGTTAAATGAGGAATGCTGTTTCTCAGCTCCTCCCACATATTAGCTGGATGATATGATTTTGAGCCAAAATCAGGTATCTCCATAAAAATCAGAAGTAGACAGTCATGAACATACCAAAACTATGGGATAAAATCACAGAGGAACATATAGACAGTTGGTATACATCTCGTGATTACTGTACCGCACAACCAGATAACCGCAAATTTTACAAAGAAAAGATCCAATATGTAAGACAAAGTTGTGAGCTAAGCTCACATTCAGTCACTCTGCAAAGCTGATCAGCAGTAACAGGTCGCCTGCCAGTTTGGATAAATTTAAAAAAATAAAATTACCTTTTTTTCTACACTGCTACAAGTGCATCTATTTTCTGAAGGAGTTCCTGGGGCCATCATTGTATACAAGTAAGTCCCAACCTCTTCTTCCATACTAGCCATGTTTCACTGAACTGCTAGATGTTTTTGCGGAATCCACTTTAAGAAACATTGCACTAGTGTGTTATTGGTTAAGGCCATTCAGCAGTGTGAGTGCTCTGTAACAGTTGCATTAGGACACTAGTCTTAATTCAAGTTATTCGGAAAGCTCTAGAAAAGTAGTTACCTAGTAAAACCACAACAGAAAAGGTACTAAGATTCCAAAGTACTGTTGTTTTCCCAATTGTATTTCTATGTGATCTCTTACTAGCCTTCTGTCAGCATTGGCATTGGTATCAGCCTCCTTTTCCTCATTTGTACATGAGGCCAGGGTGGCACATAACAGTGTCTATCCCCTAGAGCCAGTGTTCACAACACGTGCTGGCTGGCCCTGACCGAGCTTCCTGGACTTCTGTATTAAAATTAAAATATCATCTCCTTTCAAAAAAGTGTACTTCTCCCAGGCAGTGTTGACTGGAATTTGCACTTTCTTATTTCAGACACAGTTCATGGTTACAGGGCAGGAAGAGAAGCCGATAATGGTAAAAAGCCCAGATTATGATATGTTGTTGTTGGGCTGGGGTGCCATCTTAAAGTACAGGTTGCGATAATGAGTGCCAACTGTGATGTGGAAAAAATGAGTGGCAGGAATGCTGTAATGACGTATCATTGTAGCTGAATTGCACAGTGTGGAAAGGGGATACAGATGAGGTTTACAGAGTGGCTTAGGAGTTTCTCGTACCACAGTATTTTGGTCCCCTAGGTCTTGAAGTGAGAGAAAGTAAGATTGAGGTGGATGGTAAATGCTTGTATGTGGAGTGGGCTGTTGGTTTATCCCTAACCAGTATGATGGATGTTTCGGCATATTCCTGTTAATATAGAAGAAGAGCTGATGCCATCCTTATCATTTTAAAGAGCTGCTTTGAAGACTCCCCTCCCATATACCCAGTCTCTGCTCTGCCAGTTATTAACTTTTTGCCTTAGTTTCATATCTTGAGTTATATTAGAATTTGAGGGCTATATTTCTTTTTTAGAGAGGTATCACATCAGTATTTGTATGTGCAACAAAAGATAATATGATGTAAAATGGATAGCAATACAGTGTAGTTACATGCAGAATGAAATGCAGAGAGGTATCGGAGCAGTAACTCAAATTCACATCCGGTTTGGTTCCAAGTGGATGTAACACTGTCGCCAAATATAGTGAAGGAGACAGAGGTTACATCATTCTACTGTTTCTGCAAGGTGGACAGAAATATCAAGCTAAGACAATATGTTAATGAAGTATTAGTTTTCCTAAAGGAGGTACCAGAAAGCTACATCCCAGATGCACAAGAGCAGCATTCATGGGTTGGAGGGACTAGACATTAGGACAAAGTTAAAATGAAATGCTAACTTAATGAACTTTGTCCTGAGAGCATATTATTAATTAATTAATTCAATCATTTGTTCTTAGTAGCCATTTATTCATATTCAGGGTGGTAGCCTATCAGAGGCTGTCCCATAAGCAATAGGTATGGGACATGGGCTTATTGTGGACAGGAAGCCAGTCCATTACAGAACATGCACATACTGTATGCACACCTGCAGGCAATTAAAACATTAGCAGTTTACCTTTTCACACGTCTGAGATGTGGATGTGAGAAGAAACTGAAGACCCAAGTAAAAATGACACTGGACATAGTGTGGACATGCACATTATGCTTAGAATATATAGCACCAGAAATCAAACAAGAGAACCAATTTGTGAGGCAAAAATTTTAATTTCTGTATCATCGTGGTAGTGTCACATTTGTCATGTTATCCTGTGGGTAATATTGAGGTATTTTTTTGCAAAGGGTAGAAGGTAGTGTGTCTGAAGGGATTTTTACAGAATCTTTCATGGCATTCTCTGTCTGTTGAATAAATAGTAATTGAAAAGTTCAACTGTTGAGAAATCAGTTGATTTCAGTAGAAGCTTTACTTTAGTAAAAGAGGCAAGTGTTGGAAGAGAAGCAGTTTTAAAGCATACAGTTGCAAAATCATTTAATACAACTATTCTTAAGGTTTACAATTACAAAACATTATACATCATAGATGTGGATGAATAGGTCAATACATTTCACAAGTCATGGTCAATAACTGCCAGTCATGTTGCAGATCTGGATTAGTAGTTGCACAAATAATACAGGGCTTGGTCAATAAATCTGCAAACGTTATAGGTGTAGATCAGTAGATATTTCATTATTACAGTAGATATTTCATTATTACATGTCAGAGCTGTTAGAGCAAGACATGTTGCAGGTCTGGGTCACCAAACCCGTATCTGTTGTGTCTGGGCATAATAGATGTATACAAATACAGGTCTGGGTTAACAGACTGGTCATATTTCAGATCTGGTGTCATTACTCAGCAGTGTACCTTTTACCTTCAGTACTGCATTTAGTCCTGCACAAGATAGATAAAAGAATCCAACTTTGGAATGACCCGAGTGAGTGCATTCTAGAATGTAACTTGATTTTAATAGTTGGCAATGCCCGAATTGCTTTTCAAAGATGCCGCGGTGGTACGACGGTAGTGTTGTTACCTCACAGCAAGAGATTCTCCCGTTCAATTCTCGGCGTGGCTTAGGAGTGCCTTCTGTGTGGAGTCTGCATGTCCTCCCCGCGGTTGGGTAGCGTTCGAAAGACAAGCGTGCATAAATGGGCATGCCTTCGTTGAAGGTTGGGCGTCGAGCTGGCACTTCGGCGTTTTGTAAAAATCTACTGCCAGTCATTAGCGGACCGGAGTTCCGCTGTGGCGACCCCTTACCGGGAAAAAGCCGAAAGATAAACAACAACAACCAGCATGGACTCTGTCAGTAATTTAAATAGTGAAGGACATTTCCTGTTTCAGAAAGGGTGCTACTTGATTTTTTGTGTATCATGTGTTGTCATGGTTAATTTCTGGGGCATGGGAAAAACTATGTGGTTCTAGTCTTTCTTTAATTCAGAAGCAAATTATTCTTCACACTGGTAGAACTGAAACAGTTAGGACTGCCACCTTTTCAAGTACCCAAATTGGGACATTTTTTGTGCAAACGTCAGATTTTACAGCATAGGACATACCTACGGCCAGTGCAAAGTACAGAGCTTCACTATTTTGCCAAAGTAAAAGCTTATTCTTGTAGCATTTGAGTTGGTTTGCTATTTCGTATAACATATAAATGTTTCAGATACAAAATACCTGTTTTATGCAACTGTTAAAGAAAGCTTATGAAATAATTTTTGTCCTAAAATCTCAGGACATTTTCCATTTTTTAGTTTTTTTCAAAAGACACAAAGAGGGACTGTTCTTTGCAAAGCGAGACAGATGGTAACTCTAAAAACAGTGACAACAACATTGTGTGCATAGGCAAATAAACAACCATATCAGAAGATGTACTGCTAGGTGGAGTTTGGAGAGGAATATTCATTTATTACACTTTTAACATTTCTGCACTACTTGAAGACCCTTACATGAGTGAAGCAGCTGCACATCTTAATTAATAAAGTAAATGGAGGGTATACTGTACTTTAAAGCACTTGCAATGCCTGGTGATGTCAACCATAATACAGCTGTGTTAAATACTTGCAGAATATTCACTCATAAGTGAAAAACTAGAATGGTTATCATCTGTGTTCTGCATCAAAGTACTCATTCTGTTTACAGTTCTTGTAGTGGTACATAAACTGATGAAAATATTTTGTGCATTTCTGCTGGAAAATTTCAGGGCAGAGAACTTTTCATTTAATAGTGACAGAAGTTGTAGAACCTAAAGTTCTGTTTTATAGGCCTTCTGTTAGAAGAGCATGTTTATGTTTTGATGACCACAGTCTCTTTTTAATGGGCTTTGGTAATTTCGCTGCTGGAGATGGCTCTGTGGCTGGGGCCCATAAAAGTTTATCGGCTTTAGCACTCCAGCTTGAAGAAGCGGGTTAGTCTGTATTAAGGAAATTAGCCTCTTCCCATTTAATGATCTCATTACAAAGCCGTTTGTGGGCTGTCAAGCTCTACCCAGTAAGGATGTATGTTTTATTCTGGTTTGCAACTATCTTGAATGTTAGTTTTTCTTTATAGTAAGGACTTTGCTGGGCTAATTTAAATCGACAAGATACAAGATAATTGAGACAAGTGTTACTTTGACAGCTGAGGTAAAGAACATTTAGTTCCAACCAGAAATCTCTCTCAAAGATAATTAAGGAGCAACTTTGAAGGCTGGCCATGATACTGTAAGAAATAATTACAGTGTTGCACACTTGCTAAGATAAAGCACTTATGCTACAGATTCGAAGAGGCACATCCTAAAGGGTACTGCAGAAAAGGAAATGCCATCATCCAGCCATTACTCCTAAGCTGTTATTTGTTAAATGACATTAAAATGTACCTGCAGCTAATGTATATATGTTTTGTATACTTGAAAATGTGTACAATACATTCAGAGTAATGCTTTTGAAGAAGCCAAAGGAGACTGCAGTATTTAATCCAAAATATTAATGGTAGCGAGTACCACACAGAAAGATAATTGCATGTGCAGCATTCTGAAAGGATAATTAGACCATAATGAAAAATGTAATCACATATGGAATGTGTTGTCTTTCTTGAGGCTTTTCTTTAAATGAATGGACTATTTATGCAATATGGTGTAGAAAGTATTTTTAACAACATACATACAGGGTATACCCATCTTTTGTTACCCTCCTCAATGTCATACCCTCAGAGCAATAACAGAAATTATAGGATCCATAATTCATGTAATTATTCAGTAGGACATGGATTATAGCAAATGTTTTGTTGTGTACATTGGTGTTGTGGTCCAGAAGCCAACAGCAGGTGTGCAGGAGTGTATCACAGCTGCACAGTCATGTATCTTATAATGCCTGTGATGAAAACTTGGCCTAGGCAATGTGTACACTGATGAGCAATGAGCAAACTGCAAGAACTGGAGTCCAATAGGTGACAGCTCAACTGATTGACTCCTCACCATATGCGGAATCCCACTACAGTGGCATAGCTAGGTATACTCACCATGTGCAGAATCTGAGTGCAGTGACGTAGCTAGGCATACTCAGTGTACATTTTCTCTGAGCATCTCTCCAAAATGTTCTAGCTCAAGGAACACAGAAACTGTCTAAGTAGTGTATGCTGTATACAGCTGTATAAAACATGCTTATCTGATAGGAATTCACCTGTAAAAATATTTTTTATAGTTGTAAGTGACAACAGTGAGCCCCTTATGTTAGTATATAGGGGTCACATTTTGA
>NC_056729.1:11770592-11860592 GCF_019279795.1 Protopterus annectens | reverse complement strand
TGTCTTCAGCCATGCCTTCTGCCTCTTCTCCTCCTTCGGCCAACAATAGCCCAATTTCCGCCAGCACCCTGTTGGCTAATAGTACTGGTGGCGGTCGTTGTTAATCTGGGCCTCGACCGATCTGGTATAGAAATATTAACTGGTGACTGCGTGAAAAGATTTGGTGAAATTTTATGCCAGATGCCCTTTCTGACGCAACCCTCCCCATTTATCCGGGCTTGGGACCGGCACAAAGAAATGCACTGGCATGTGCATCCCCATCGGCTGGGTTATATATATGTATGTACATATGTATGTATATATATATATATATATATATATATATATATATATATATATATATATATGTATACGTGTATGTGTGTAGATATATATATGTATATATATATATATATATATATATATATATATATAAAAATATAGATATAGATATAGATACACACACACACACACACCAATTTATAGAAAAAATGGGGAGGAGACCAGCAGCAGCCTTTCCTGTTATTTGCCTGAAATTATCAAGGCTGAATTCCCAGAACAAGCACATAAGGCCATACAGAATACATTACTACTGTAATAAGAAAAAAATTATAAAACAGACAAAATATTAAACATTTCAATATATACAATGATATTTCCTATATGCTGCAGTAATGAATGTTAGCATGCAGTTTCTATTATTATAAGGTCTGCACATGTATTTGCGAGGCCTGCAAAGTTAAGTACTTGTTTGTTGGAGAGGGAAGAGCCATGTTAGAAAAGAGTAAAGATCAGTTGTACACATTGTAAGGGCACCAGCCAATGACAGCCACCATTTATTGGGGTGCTTAGTACTCTCAGTCTCAAAGATTAACATTGACAAACAACCTTTACACACCCCTGTTAAAATGCCAGGTTTTTGTGATATAAAAAAACGAGACCACAGTAAACCATTTCAAAACTTTTCCCAACTTTAATGTGACCTATAACCTGTATAATTCTACAGAAAAACAAACAAATATGTTAGGGGGAAAATATAAAAAATAAAAAACATACAATAAGCTGGTTGCATAAGTGTGCACACCCTTAAACTTGTACTTTGTTGAAGCACCTTTTGCTTTAATTACGACATTCAGTCTTCTTGAGTACACACCTGCCTTCAATTAAAGAGATCTGATTAAATAAAGTTCAACTGCCCTAGTAGGATTTTCCTGACATTTACTCAGTCGCTTGCTATAGCAAAAGCCATGGTTCGTAGAGAGCTTACAAAGCATCAAATGGGTCTCATTGTTGAAAGGTATCAGACAGGAGAAGGGTACAAAAAATTTTCCACAGCATTGGATATACCATGGAACACAGTGAAGACATTCATCAAAAAGTGGAGAAAATATGGGACAACAGTGACATTGCAAAGAACTGGACATCCCACCAAAATTGATGAAAAGACAAGTCGAGAACTGGTCAGGGAGGCTGCCAAGAGACCTACAGCAACACTGAAGGAGCTTCAGGAATTTCTAACAAGTACTAGTTGTATACCACATGTGACAACTATCGCCCTTATTCTCCATATGTCTGGCTTATGGGGTAGGGTTGCAAGAAGGAAACCTTTTCTTACACAGAAAAACATCCAGGCCCGGCTAAAATTTGCAAGACAATACATCAAGTCTTCCAAAAGCATGTGGAAAAATGTGTTATGGTCTGATGAGACCAGGGTTGAACTTTTTGGCCACAATTCCAGAAGGTACATTTGGCGCAAAAACAGCACTTTGCATCACCAAAAGAGCACCACCCCCACGGGGAAGCATGGTGGTGGCAGTATCATGCTTTGTGGTTGCTTTTCTTTAGCTGGAACTGGGGCTTTTGTCAAGGTGGAGGGAATTATTAACAGTTCCAAATACCAGTCACATTTGGCCCAAAACCTTCAAGCATCTGCTAGAAAGCTAAAGATAAAGAGGAATTTCACCTTTCAACACGAAATGACCCCAAGCATACATCGAAATCAACAAAAGAATGGCTTCACCAGAAGAAAATTCAAGTTCTGTAATGGCCCAGCCAGAGCCCAGACCTAAATCCAATAGAAAATCTGTAAGGTGACCTGAAGAGGGCTGTGCAAAAGAGATGCCCTTTCAATCTGACAGATTTGGAGCGCTTTTGCAAGGACGAGTGGGCAAATATTTCCAAGTCAAGGTGTGCCATGCTGATAGACTCCTACCTAAGAAGACTACATGCTGTAATTAAAGCAAAAGGTGCTTCAACAAAGTGTTAGTTTAAGGGTGTGCACTCTTATGCAACCAGCTTATTGTACGTTTTATATATTTTTTATTTTTTTCCCCTAACAGGTTTGTTTGTTTTTCAAATGAATTGTACTATAGGTCACATTAAAGGTGGGAACAGTTTTAAAATGATTTACTGTGGTCTCATTTTTCCATATAAAAAAAAATGGCATTTTTAACAGGGGTGTGTACACTTTTTATATCCACTGTGTTTGAATGTTTTGCTACGCAGTAGAGGTATATTAACCCAGTTGCTCCACAGCCCATCTGGATCATTAAATATATGCATATGATACTTTATAGTTACTGTTTGAACCACTAACATCGATAATTAAACATATCTTTGTTATTGCATGTCACTCAGGCAAATAAGTTAATGTCTATATCCTTGAGCTACATAAACAGCTATTCTAATCCACTTATAAATTTAACTAAACAATACGTGTTGCATGGACATGCATTTTCTGAACAATAAGGATTACTGTGATGACTAACATCACTGACTGACTGTACCCTTAGTGACTTACCAGCAAAACGTTGTCGAGAAGGGGTAAGGCATACCTATGAGGCAAAATCAGGGAGAGAAAAGATACAGACTAATCTGCACCAACAGACAGACCTTTGTTAACTTCATTTTCTGATAAATCACTGAGGAGTACAGTCGGTCAGTCAGTCAAATAAGGTCATTCAGCAGAGTTTCAAAGATTAGTTGCTGAAAAAAAGGGATGTTGATGTAAAAACTTGTTCTATTAATTTTTAAGTGAATTAGAAGATTAAAGCATCACGCTGTTATTGAGCTGCTTCCTGTAGTCAGAGATACAGTGTTTGACTCTTTCTACCTCCATTTGCCTGCTATGTGACTGATCCAGTCACTCAACCAGACAGTGCTCCTTGGTTGTCTCTGAAAAGTGGGGCATACCCAATTAATACACATTTTAAAATGAGAGAGCATAAACATGAGGCCAGAAGTGTTCATAGGTTAGTACTAGGCTAACTGCCCTTATGAGCCATTTTAAGCCTAGCCAATTATACCCTGGGAAACTCGAACCCTGCACCTTGTGTTTGTAAGGCAAACACCTTAACCATTAGGCCACCCTCCCAACTCTTTTACATTTGCTGAATAATAAAAATTATGGAACTCTAATGTCTGGTGTTATTGCTGGACTGTAATTGCAAGTGATTTACCAGACTGTCAGCAAGTTGTTTTGTAGTATTTCAAGCTTGCAGGTCTAACAGGTCATTCCTTAGTAATTCAAGCTTGAGGTCTGACCTCTTTAGCATAGAGGGCTTGCTCACACACACACAAAATTACTTTCACCTGTGCAAGCAAAGCTTTGGGAAGGTTTTCTTAAGTTGTCTAAAAAGAAACATAAAGCAGAAACAAAATGATTGTGCTGTAACCTCCACACTATTATGTTTAAGATCCAAGAACTCTCTCTCATTGACTCGAAAGGTAGAGCATCCAAGTCAACATCAGAGAATAAACTGGAGCAAGAGTAATTATTTTATTTATTTTACATTTGTTGACCGGGCTAGTCTAGCTGGATATATGTCCATTTTCAGTAGAGGCCCGGGGAGATAAGCTCCAAACTTCAATAACAGTACATATCTACAGAAGTAAATACATGAGATCAACTACATTAATAATAAGTAAGGCAGTATTAGCTAAAAAGTGGTTACAGGTATATAGAGTATATCACACAAAATATTGACTAAACATAATACAATTTATCATGAAGCTGTATTTTAACTGTTCAGAAAGATTGATAGTAAAGCACATAATATAATTCCAGATATAAGAAGGGGAGAAAAGGAAAGTAAGATTGGAACAGAAGATGAGTAAGAAAGTTCTAATCAAGAAGATTGGAACTTTTAAGAGAGTATACTAATCGGAAGGCTAGGTAGTAGAGGTAGAATGGTAGTTGAGTTCTGATGAGAGTGTTACTGAGCTGAGACAGTGAGGTAGAAACAGGTAGCTAGAGCATATAAGGTGGGGTTGAAACAAATAGTGAGAGCATGTAGGTTAGTCAGGTTTAGTACAAGGGCACATCCAATGAGTTTTAAGGAAGAGTTTAAGTTTATTTTTGAACAAGGAAATAGAGGGAAGTGTTGAAAGTTCAGTGGGGAGTAAGTTCCAGATTTTCCCAACAGTGTTAGTGAAGAGAGAGTCTCCAGCTCTATTGTTTGATTTGACAATATTTATGAGGAGTTTTTGTGAAGATCTTAGGGATCTCAGGTTATTGTAGGGATGAATAAGGTTAGATAGTATGGGTGTCTTAGCAGGTTGATAAAGAATTTTATGGGCAATGGTCAGTTGATTATATTTCAGCTGTTGCTGTAATTCAAGCCACCCCTAGGTATTTTAGATCAATACAGTGGTGTGTTTTAAAAGGGTTACCAGTGGCAAATCTGGCTATGTTGTTGTAGGTGTTTTCTAGTTTTTTAAGGTTGTTTTTTGACAGGTTAGTGAAAATGGGAGAGGCATAGAGTAGGGTAGAGATTAGATGGGTGCTGGCGATAGTTATTCTAGTTGCAGGGGTGAGGAAGGGTTTGATCCTATATAGAGAGCCTATTTTTCTGTTAGTTGTTTTCAAGATATTATTAATATGAGTGTCAATGTTAAGGTTGTTGTCTATGGTGATACCTAGCAGTTTGGTAGTAAGATCCTGGGATATAATGGTGCTATTATTGGAGGCTATAGTGAAGTCAATTGGTGGGGGATTTATTGGTAGGTGTAAAAAGTAGAAGTTTAGTTTTTTTGGGATTTAATAAGAGACAGCATTTTGTAAACCATAGTTCTACTGAGCTAAATAAGTTCTGTGTAAGGAAGTGAAGTTCAGATTCAGATTTGGCTGAGCATATAAGTGTAGAATTATCTGCGTATTGTATGCATGTAGCTTGGGTAACTGCTTCGTGAAGGTCATTGATGAATAAGGAAAACAGGAGTGGGCCTAATATGGACCCTTGAGGGACACCAATATTAACGGGTAGTTGGGTCGAAAGAGTGGTATTCCAGAGCACAGCTTGATGTCTGTTATTTAAGTAGGATAGGAACCATTTTATAGCTAGTGCATCAAGTGACATGGATTTCAGAATGTTTATGAGTATATTGTGATTTACCATGTCAAAAGCTTTGGACAGGTCAATGAAAAGTGCAGAAGAGAGCATGTTAAGGTTGCGGTTTTTGTTGATGGTGTCCATGAAGGAGAGGAGGGCTGTAGTAGTGCTGTGGGAAGGTCTGAAGCCATGTTGGGAGTTGGAGAGCAGGTTTTTATGGAGAAGGTGGTCTAATAATTGCCTGTGGATGCACTTTTCCATAACCTTAGATAAAGGGGAGAGTAGGGCTATGGGACGATAGTTGGAAAGGTCAGTGGAGTCTCCCCCTTTGTGAAGGGGAATAATATGTGAGACTTTCCAAAGAATGAGGACGTATCCTTCAGTAATGCTTCTATTGATGAGAACGGAGATGGGGTAGGCAATAGATTTGGCTGCTAGCTGTAAGTATTCTGCAGGTAGTTGGTCAGCAGAGGGAGTGCAAGGTTTGAGTTTCTGTAGAAGGGTGAGAATAAAAGCTGTAGGGACAGGTTGGAAGTGAAATGGGGGAGGCGGGTTGGATTCAGTCTTAGATGTGTTTGAATTTTGTGGAGAGAGTTGACTGGCTAGAGTTTGAATAGTTTCGGTGAAAAAGGTATTAAAGGTATTGGCAGTTTGTTTGGTATTGTTGTGGTCAGAGCCTTGTGGATTTGGTGTAATAGATTGACCGGGGTGTAATAGTTCATTAATGCTTGCCCAGAATTTTTGTGGTTTATTGTGGTGGGATTGCTGCGAATGTAGGTAGTAGTTTTGTTTATCAGTCATTATGGCTTTTTTTGTTTCATTTCTTAATTGTTTAAAGTTTTGGGGGTCAATGGGGTTCTTAGTTAAGCGTGATCTGTGCCAGTATTTGTTCCTGAGGTTGAGTTTTTGCTTAGTTTCCTTAGAAAGCCATGGAGCAGGTTTGGTTCTTATCCTAATAGAGCGGGTAGGAGCGTGTTGGTTAAGGATGGCTAGGAAGTTAGCATTGGAGTAGTCGACAGCTTCATCAAGGGAAAGTTGTTTTAATGGGGACCAATTACAAGCCTTAAGTTCAGTTAAGAATAAATCGAGATTGAAGTTTTCTTGGTTCTAATTGTTCTAAATATGGGTTTGGAATGAGGGTTGGTTTTAAGCCTAATGGCATAGGTTGGAAAGTGGTCACTTATATTATCTGGGATGGTTCCAGAATTGTAGGTCTGGGGTTGATTATTGATTAGTATCCAGTCTAAGGTACTTTCTTTCTTATTGGTTTTGTTAATTCTAGTGGGTGAGGTGATTATTTGTGTAAACCCATAGAGATTAATATGGGTAGTGGGGTAGTTATTGTTGCAACATTTCCAATCAATGTTGAAATCACCAAGAATGATGGTCTCTTGAGGGAGGTTTTGAGATAACCAACAGAGTATGTTTTCAATGGTAGTAATGTTATTGCCTGGAGGAACATAGATGCAGATAATATAGATAGATTTAACAGAGTTTAGCTGAAGTTTGGTAATAAGTATTTCAGCGTTAGAGACATGGGGAGGATTCTGGTGGAAGGTTGTAATTTGAAAATTAGATTTAAATAAGACTGCTACTCTACCTCCTTTTTTGGTTGCACGGTCGAGACGTAAGATGTTGTATCCAGGTGAGGTAACTTCATTGTCTGTAGTTGTGGGTTTTAACCAAGTTTCTGTTATACACAAAATATCAAAGGAGTAGAGTTCCAGGAGAGCTTGGAGTTGAGTAATTTTGTTATTGATACTACGTATGTTGAGGTGAGCTATTAGTAGTGAGTTGGATGTTTTTTTTAGTATATGGGTGGTAGAGGAGTTTGGGGTAATGAGTTGAGTAGTGGTGGAGGTGTTTAGTCTGGGATTTGGGTGAATGTCTCCATCCTTTAGGGGGAGGAGTAGTGTTAGATATGTAGTCTGAGTATATTTACTGAGAAGGAAAGGATGTCTTCTTGTATTTGGGAGGTAATATCTAATGTGGTTAGTCCTATGGTATTTGGGTGGTAGATAGCTGGGAGTGAAAGTTATATTGAAATGTTCAGTATGAGAGGGTAGAGAAGAAGTGGTCAATTGTTTGGTGGGGTATAGGATGTGTGACTGTGTTAGATGCTCATAGGAGGTCAGCAGGTATGCTAGAGTTAGAGTAGGGAGAAGTGTGAGTATGAGTAAGCTTTGTAAGAGGAGTATGTTAGAAGGTTTAGTTATTGCCATTGTAGTAATAGATGTATTACTAAACAGTAGATGAGAAGTAGTTATATGGAAAAGGTTTAGTGGTGGAAGGGATAGGAAGAGGTGAGGAAAAAGTGTGGGAGAAATAGAGGAGAGTGGATAATGGGGATGAGATAGTTATTGGTGGAAAGTTGAGGGGGTGTGGTCTGATAGGTATAAGAGTAGGACCCCAGGGGGTGGGTGGGATATGGGGTTAGGGAGGGGAGCGGAGTGAGCCCGCAGGGCGAACGGAGCGGGTTAAAACAACTGGAGGAGAAACAGGAGAAGAAACAATCAGAAATACAGGTAACTGTAGGTAAGTGAGGTAAGACGTGAGTATGAGAAGTTTAGTATGATACAGAAGCCAAAGGAATGAAAGGTAGAGGAGGGAAGAATAGTGTTTCAGCACAAAGGTGAAGTAGGAAGATGAGCAGGTCAAGAACAGTACAGTATAGAACAGATTGCAGGGGTAGGATGGCAGAGAGAGGCAGTGTAAAAGGATGGAATGAGGATGAGGATAGAAAATAGGAAGAAATATATTGCATATACAGAGGTAGGACAGAGTAGAGGGTAGTGAAAGGAATAGTATAAGGGTGCCACCTAGTGGGCAGATCTAGTAAATGTAGGAAAGTGAGTGGGAGAGCTGTTTAGAGAAGAAATATGGAAGGTGAGATGCAAAGTAAGAGTAAGTTAGTGTAATTAACAAGGAGTGTTGGCTGTAGGGCAGCTGGAAGGTAAGGTTAAGGCTGCTGTATACTCAAGCTAGTAGCAAACTATAGGGCCCTGATAAAAATAGTAGACAGGGGTCTATTATGCAAATGTGACTAAGTCCATAACATACTTTCTTCCTTCCTTGAAGGTGGGTGCAGTGAGAATGAGTCAAATAGATGAGGCCACTGGAGATTGTAAGGGTTCTTGTATCTCCTGGTAGGTTTTGGCTAGGGCAAGTTCAGGACAATGCAGAGCTGGGTACTTTGGGGAGAAAAGGAGATAAATGAAGAGGAGAGAGCAGAGTTAGCACAGGTATCAAGGCAGTAAAGCTAGCAATAGTTGAGATAAAAACATGCACATTCAGACATATTTACTAATGAAATTAAATGCAATTCCTTTAGGCATTCTAGGCACGATTATAATAAAGTATGAAATTCATTAGAGGCAAGTAAAACAAGACTATAACTATCTACTGGGATAAACATACAAGCTAGGTACAAAAGAATTACAAATTGTGAAAAAGGTAGTCTTTAAAGCAGTTCAAGCATTGATTGTAAATTAAAGCTGTATGCAAACATCCAAGGTAGCATAGGTAATTATTTCTTTATATTATACATGGTTGTTAGCTAAGAATCTGATAATAATGCACTAGAAATAAGTAGGACTAAGGTTAGGGGGCAAGCCCTATTCAAACCTTAATGTGGAGGCTAGTGGGGAGTCGCTATTATTAAAAAGTAGAACATTGAGTAGGACCACAGGTAAAGGAAGGATATGGGCTATGCACAGATAGAGCAAGATCACAATGGTGGTTTCAGTAGAGCGGTCCATCAAGATATTACATCGCGAAAAAGTATTCACAGTACATGTAAGCTGAGTTTACATACCTTGGTATGAGCAGGTATGAAGGGATTCCTGTGAGTTCCGAATACGCGCCACGTGTGTGGCGTATTTAAACAAGCCGTTATGATTACAATGGCTTAAGGAACTATTGTTACTTAAATAGATTTGTTACTTTCAGTGCTTTATGCTGCAGTAGCTTAGAACACTAAATTCAATTTAGAAATGTTCAATAGCATCGGCAATTGATTGCAGGGAACGAGAGTTCGTTTTCAACGAACTAGATGGTTGAAATCATCAGAACGCTCAGACATAGCTTCCATGTGGGAGGGGGGTGCATTAATAATAGCCAAGAAGGCTACAAAAGGCTTTTAGTGATATAGTTTATGGACATCCACAGAATGGGTGGAAAAGCTCCTCGTGGCGCTGTATCAGTAGCCGTGAAGGCTGTAAACACACTGTAGGCGATACCTAACTCTTATATTCTTAGAATTAAGTTTCCCTTACTTGTTACAGGAGGGAGCCAACAACTAAAAACAAGGAGAGCTGAATATCACCTCTGTAGTTAAAAACAGCTAGCAGGCACAAACACCGCTAGGTGAGCGGACAACAAAGTTCCGAGCAGCTTCAGCATAAGGCTAGTGAACCAGGTGTTATACTCAGGAGTAGCGAAATACAGGGATAGGAGATAGCTGCTACTAAAGGGAAAATGGATGGGTCACAACACAATAACCATAGCGACGTTAAAAAACAGTATTATAGGATAAAGTAAGTTACAGCAAAGGCTGGGCGAGAGGAAAGCCTGTTAGTCCCTATGTACTGTATAACATTACCTCAATTATTAAAGCAGGAGCAGCAGGCTAGTTAATTCAAAAGTTTAGCAGAGCGAGAGAAGTACTCTTCAATCAACACACAGATCTGTATCAGAGTAACAATTACATTCTAAAAGCATGTCGTTCACAACAAAAAACACTGCAGCAGTTAAACAAATAATTGTTCATCTTACAAACAACCAAGTATTCAGATACTGAGACCACTGACTCTACTTACCAGAGGCCAAGACGCTGGGGCAAGAATAGACAGCAGCCAGAGACTTACAAGAGTGAAATTAGTAAAAGATGGCGCATCCCTGGACAGGGGTATAAGTAACTTCCCAGAGGACTACAGGCAGCAATGAAAAGAAGAGGGTGTGCGACACAAAGGAGGGGGGTGGAGCTGCTGAATAAGCCACACCTGGAGTGGCTTTCCCAAAGCCTAAGGTAGTTAGTAGAGATAAGTCAGGAGATACAGGATAGTACTGGGAATACACAGTAGTAAGCAGGTACTGATATGAAGAGAGATTGAGTATGTCAGGGACAACTGGAGGAGAAACAGGAGAAGAAACAATCAGAAATACAGGTAACTGTAGGTAAGTGAGGTAAGACGTGAGTATGAGAAGTTTAGTATGATACAGAAGCCAAAGGAATGAAAGGTAGAGGAGGGTGGTAGTTTGGAGTGACTAAGTTTCTTTCTTTTTTAATGTTCATGGGTCTTCTGCCAGCACCGGGCACTTAAAATGATGCCTAGGTTGCCCATGCTTGATCCAGCCGTGTGTGTGTGTGTGTGTGTGTGTGTGTGTGTGTGTGTGTGTGTGTGTGTGTGTGTGTGTGCACGTGCACCTGCTTGTGTGTGTGTTATTTTTTTCTTGTGATGGAAATAGTCAATTATAGGTGCCTGACAAGGAATGGTATTCAGTGGCAAAGATGGGTGTAGGAGCTTCAGATGGAGAGCATAACATCAGGAATGAGGAGGCAATGGCATTTTGTGATTATTAGACAATAAGCTGACTGTAAAAAATGGACTGCTGAAGTCTCTAAGTCTGGTGCTGCAGTCAATCAAAGAAGGCTTGAAACAGCTGTAAAAGTGCAATGGATGGACTTTTGCAAAATGATTCCAAACTTATTTTAAGAGATGGTTATGCGTACACATCTTCAGGTAATAAAAACATGTCTAAACCATCCTGTGTACATTAGAAGACTTGTATTGCACTGCCTTTTATTTGGCTGGTTTATGTGGGACCACAGAGTCAAGGCTAAACTGATTCTTGCCTACCTTGGCACTACAAAATGCCAGACTTCTGAGTCTATGGTTAAAGGATTGCTGCTGAACCCATTTCATTCCCAGTATGTGTCTGCAATTGAGCTATGCTTTTCAGAAGAATGCGTTTATGATGACATTTGTATTTTGTGTCCTGTAGACATAGCAAGTGACAGAAGCATCTGCTCCTAAGACTGTGAAATTAAGCTGCATTTTTCTTGTCAGTTCTTGCATAGCTGGGGTGACCTTCTACATCAAGGCCAGAGGATAGAAGGCTATTATTTGGAACTGCGTGTTCTACTCCCACTCCTCCCACCTCCAGGAGGAGCCTGCTGCATATAGTCTGAACCAAATTTAATGATCGAGTTTTATAAAATCATTTTAACTGTTTGCATGCAGATCTGATAAAGAGGTAAACTGGATTGCTTTAAACACGTGCCACATAAACACATATATGCCATCATGTTTATTCATATCTTTTTACTGCTGTGTAAGTCACTGGTAATACATACTTTAGATATAGTGCCACATTTATTTCTGAAGACCACATCTCTGGTAGGACCTTGTCGAGGGATGGCTGATTGAAGACCATCTAAGCTAGCGGACCTGTATCCTAGGGTCCAGCTTTAATCTGTTACCTGCATTTCCTTGAGTTTTGATAAAATGCCTATGTATTACTGTACATTTTAATGTTTTTTTAGCTTCTAGAAGCTTATATGCTGTTGCTGTTAGGATAGTTACTTTTATGATTCAGAGTCTTCTTTTAATTGCTTACTTTTTGTAGTTATTTAGACTGCATAATTTTTTTGCAACTTGTATTTTTGTTTGGGTTCTAGGTTGCTCCAGTAAAAGGGCCTGGTTTCCAGTAGCATATACGTATTCAGTACAAAAAAATAAAGCAAATTCACTATCTACACCTTGAAAAACTGAAAGGGGGGTGGGGAGAATAAGAGAGATGTTTTTACACCTCACAGATATAAACAATGTTTAAACACGAACATTTCTCACACTGTGAATAATGAAAATAAAGAAAAAAAGAACATCATCCTGTGCTGCCAGACAGTGAGCTTAGGGTTGGTGCAAAGATACTTTTATTCTTAGAAAAACTTGCGTATAACTGAAATAGCATCTCAGTGCAGGCACTGGAGTATAATCAAATGGCATAGGTAAGTAGAGAGGAATGGTTGTGGAAAGAAGAGAGGGGAAAGGTAGCAGAGACAGGGAAGCAAACCTAAAATGCTGACACAGACAGATGGCATGCACTCAAAAGTGAGGGATAACAGTGGATGGGCACAGATAAAGGGTAGCAGCTGGTGATGATGAGGACTGGATAACAAACCAGGTATGGGGAATGACACAGAAGGAAAGATGACACCTGGATGGGGATAGTGCACAGGCCATGGTCTGACGCCAGGCCAACACTCAACTATCAGTCACCTCTGTGGCTGATGTCATAGGCAGACTGCACCTCTGGTGGTCTGATGACCTGAGCATCCAGTGGATAACTGACTTCAGCAGACACCATCCCCCTTCAAATGATGCCAGGAGATGCTGAGAGATATCTCTGGGCCATTGACAGAAGTGGAGCTGGAGCCTATGCCCCACCTCCTGATAAGTAGCAATGGAGGCTACCAAGATTCCCCCAGGTTGTCTTCAGTGGGGTGACCTCTTTTCTTTTGGTTAGAGGCAGACCTTATGACCACTGGCAAACCAGTCCTAGAGACCTTGGCCACTGCAGTCTTGGGTGACTTCCACCACTCCACAAACTTGACAACTACTTGACCAATTGGAAGGGTGAGAAAAAGAGAAAACTGTATATACACACATGGCACAGCATTGCAGTTATATAGTGGAATTCTTCACATGGCATATTCACCCCACTGGTTTGGAAGAGTAACTTCCATCTCCTGCAACATGTGGTCATGTTGAACCGTTGCTTCTTAGCTGCTGTAGAAAGTATTCACAACTCAGGGCGCATGTAGACAACATAATAGAATAAGAAGAGAAAGATTTAAGGAAAAAACTAGTAACATTACATGTCTGTACCCCCACCCACCTCCCCCTAACGTCTACCTACTGCTGGTGTAGCAGATCATAGTGTCAGTACCACAGGTTGCTGTACCAGTGCTGATACTGCTTTTCCAGAAAGGGTGATTGATAACAGTGACGTCACTCACCATCCCATCAAGAATGGCCTGACATCAGTCTTGTTCTAAGGATCATCACACTGCTCCAGTAGGCACTGTGTATAGTCCCTGTGCCAAAAGATGACAAATACCTTGTGATCCATGCCACAGCATGCTGGAGCCCTCCAGATCACAGAACCATGTTCTCTCACCCTTGTTCACTCAATGAGCTAGTCTGTAGTTCATGGGTATATATTCACATATTTCATGATGTGCAATGTAGCACTGCAAGAGGGAGATACCAAATGTTTGTAGTACATTGCAGTGCAGCACTGCAAGAGGGAGCTACCAGATGTTTGCAGTGCAGTGCTGTGCTGTTGGTCTGCAAAAGCTTAATGCATGAGCACATTTATCGCATGCTTCCCTAGAGTCATGCTGAGCAAGGCTAGCACAGCTAGGGTGGGTAGCTCATTGCATTCCAGCTATGATTCAGAGACAGTGGCACTACTTTTCTTCATTAGCATAAGCAACACACTACAAAGTCCTTATTAACATGATACAAAAAGTTGGCTTCATTTTGCTTAAGAATGCTTATAAATTCTGTGGAATATAGCACTGTACATAGTAACTTTCTGGAACTGGATATAAAAACATCAAAGGAAGGCAACCGTGCTGGTAATGTACCCCAGCACTGTAATGGGGTACGTGTAATTGAACACATGAACAATGGCATGGCGCTGTCATATCCAACTGTGGTGGGGGAGCAAACTGATGGCATCAGGCAACTGTGGGATAGGATGGCAATGTATTTTAAATGGAAGTGCAACAGGGTGTGCAGAGCACTTATTGAGACCAGAAGAAAGATGCAGAAAAGGACGTAGGGAGGATATGTCCACTGCAGCAGAGGACTGGGGTGTTGTGCCGAGCAGTACACAAGTCTGCTAACCTTATGTTGGGGGGGGGGGCATTGGCCATATGACTTGTGTAATCTACAGCTGCACAAGAGTTGTCCTGGATTATTGAGAGAAGCATCAGCTGGAAATGATCACTGCACAGAAGACAGAAGTGTTAATGCAGGTGTTAATTGCATTCACAATTTAGGCAAAGGTACAGTGGACAAGATGTATCAAGAGGAGATATGGTAGTAAGAGGTGCTGAACATGAATGCTGTGGGCGGTCTTAATGGGTCTATGTACCAAGCATAATGAAGGGCAAATAGTGTTTAATACTCTCTGCAAAGGGCAGGGCTTGGGACATATCCTGCATAAGCACTGGGCCACTAACACAGACATGACTCATAGAGATAGAGGAGTTTCTGATGTTCCTGCCTGGGGGATGGGAAGTCAGCCTTCATATCCCGTGGCTGGCTTCTATGTGGAATCTTGGCTAGCAGTTAACCTGAGCATCAGCTGGAGAGACAGATGGTTAGTGGTACTCAGTGCAAGTTCTTTTTTTATTTACTCATCATATTATTGCAACATAAGATCCAAATTACTATTTACTGTGGAAAAAGAAAAATCTCGGTAATATTTTCCATTTTCTGTACATGTATTGCACATAAAATTTCAGTCATAATTCTGTTCTTTACTCACATGTATTACAAAATATTTATGATTTTTTTAGTTTCTACGTACTTTATTATATACAAAATAAAGTTCAAGTGTATTATTAAAATTATATACTTCAGCTTGTTTTGTATATAATGATCCCAAATACAACTTTAATTTTAATGAAATTTATTTACACTGTCTTGTAATGATCCCAGCCTAAGATTTTATTTTATTTATTTATCCTTTGTTGACTGGATTAGTGCCACTGGGCTAGTGTCCTGTTATCAGGGAATACCCGAGGTGGCATTTATACTACTAGGGGACATTTGACCAAGGCATTAGAACTTTCCCTACCCTGTGTGATAAGTTTTGTGGCATCTTTTACATCCTCCTGAGCTACCACTAAGTGAATCAGATGGGACGTGGTTTTACTTCTCATGTAAAGGATGACACCCCCTTATGTTACACTGCAGTGTCAGAAATCAGTCTACCTGGTGTGAGAATAAAAAACAACAACCTTCTGCACCAAAGGTGAGTGTGATACCTGAACCACTGATAGTCCTGTTCCTTCTGTACCAAAGGTGTGTGTGATACTTACTGAACCTCTGATAGTCCTGTTCCTTCTGCACCAAAGGTGTGTGTGATACCTGAACCACTGATAGTCCTGTTCCTTCTGCACCAAAGGTGTGTGTGATACCTGAACCACTGATAGTCCTGTTCCTTCTGCACCAAAGGTGTGTGTGATACCTGAACCACTGATAGTCCTGTTCCTTCTGCACCAAAGGTGTGTGTGATACCTGAACCACTGATAGTCCTGTTCCTTCTGCACCAAAGGTGTGTGTGATACCTGAACCACTGATAGTCCTGTTCCTTCTGCACCAAAGGTGTGTGTGATACCTGAACCACTGATAGTCCTGTTCCTTCTGCACCAAAGGTGTGTGATACCTGAAACACTGCTAGTCCTGTTCCTTCTGCACCAAAGGTGTGTGATACCTGAAACACTGCTAGTCCTGTTCCTTCTGCACCAAAGGTGTGTGTGATACCTGAACCACTGATAGTCCTGTTCCTTCTGCACCAAAGGTGTGTGATACCTGAAACACTGCTAGTCCTGTTCCTTCTGCACCAAAGGTGTGTGTGTGATACCTACTGAACCACTGATAGTCTTGTTCCTTCTGCACCAAAGGTGAGTGTGATACCTACTGAACCACTGATAGTCCTCTTTCCTTTACTATAGACAGCACTTCATTTGCTGCAAGTTTTCTTTTTTTTGATTTCGATTTGTGAGTGATTTTGATTTTTTGGGCTGCTAATAATAAACATGATAAGGACTTGCTGTACTTTGGCATTTCTATATTTAAACTCCAACTCAGTAGTACCATCTCTGGTTAGTATAATATGTTCCCTTAGCAGTTGTCTCATGATATTTTGCAAGAAGTCCTTAAAGCCAGTTAACTCCACACATTCCTAGAAATATGTTCTCAGTTTATTCTCTCCTTCTCTTTATATCCCCACTGACTATAAATTCCTCTAAATTCTTATAGAGTATAAATGTAGCTATATTGGCATTTCCATGTAAATATCCTAAATCTTCAAGACTTCATAGCATACTTCGGGGTCTTCCAAATGTCCTCAAATTGGTCTTTTGTAATTTGTCTTTCTAATCATCGTTCCAAATATTTTCTAAACTCCTGTGACTAATTCTTATGATCAGCACAGCATTTTCTGTATGCTTTACTAATTATAGGTTCATAGGTGTGTACTAGGCTAATGAACCTGGGGCCCTTACAAGCCTAGCCATAGGATTACCCTGGCATCGTGCCACCCGACCTTAGTTCCCAGTGGCTCTGTTGAGTAGAGCCACTGGAGTTACCCCGGGGTGAAATTTCTATTTCCCGTCCACTCATCAAGATTTGTCTTGAAGAGGGTCAGCGAGGTGCTCTGCTTGACATGTATGGGAAGTCTATTCAATAGCATGGGAAGTCTCTGGATTATGAACCTGTCCCTCCAGTACGTTCTTTTGATTGTGGTAATGAGGTTGAGGTCTCTGGAGGGTGTGGTGTGGAGGGATTGGGATTTCTTTAGATGTAGCATCTCTAACAGAGCTGGGTCAGACATGGCTTTGTAAATCAAGCAGAGATTGCCTCTAAGTAGACGATATCAGACAGAGAATAGTTGGAGTTTTTTGAGTCTGTCCATATAGGACAAGTGTTTAAGGCCTAGGATCCTCTTTGTGAGGTACTTTTGCGGCCTCTCCAGTTGTTGCAGGTGTCTAGTGAGGTACATGCCAAATGGGACATCGTACTCGATGATTGGCCTAATGAGGGAAGAGTAGAGGGAGACAATGACCTCTTTCTTCCTGGATGCAAAACTCTTAGTAATGAGATGTGCCACATAGAAAGACTTTCTGACCACACTGGCAATGTGGTGATCAAAAGAGGGGTTGCTGTCAACCTGTGTTCCCAGATCTCTCATAACGCCTTTTGCATTCAGTGGACTACTATCACTGTTGTAATTCATGGGAACTGGGTTTTTCCCAAAGGGGATAACGACACATTTTTTGGCATTGAGCTTAAGGCCATGGTTCTGACATTAGTCATTGGTCTCAGTGATGCCATTCTGTAGGATGTCAATATCACCTGGGGAATTAATAATAGCTCCCAACTTGCAATCGTCTGCGAACTTTGTCAGGCAGAGTCCCTTCGTGTTGGCCTGGACTTCAAAGAAGTAGATACCAAACAGGAGAGGATGCAGGACCAAACCCTGTGGGACTCCACTCGTGACTAGACGGCAGTTTGACTTGGAGTCAGCTACTTTCACACTGTGGGTTCTATCTGTGAGCCAGTTTGCAACCCACCTAGTTATATAGGGGTTGATGCCTAGCTTAGTGAGTTTTTCTGTGATTCCTGAGTGGGGAATGGTATCAAAGGCCTTGGTCAGATCAAGGTAGGCTGTATGAATCACCTTGCCTTCATCCACAGCTCTGGTGACTGACTCAAAGAAGGTGACCCAAGTTGAGCAGGCATGCTCTACAATTCACAAAACCAAACTGTGTGGGATCCAGAGTTTGGAGATTCCCTATATGCTTGTTTATTAGGTCCATGATGATGCATTTTATAGCTTTGCATATCAGAATTATCAGGCTAATGGGGAGATAGTTACCAGGATCTGTAGTCACTCCTCAGTTGTGGAGAGGGATGACTGTAGCAGTGTGCCATTAGGTAGGGACAAAGCCTGAGGTGAGGAATTATCTTGTCTTGATAATGTCTCCTATTCTTGGTTCCACTAGAAATTTTGCTAGGGCTAGTCTTTCATTCAGTATCCCCTCTGTTTGTCTGTATTCTGCTAAAAAAGCTATGTTACGGAAAGTGCTGTCTGACCTGCAGGTCAAACACTTGCTTGATTTTATCCCAGTCTGTCACTGTTCCCTTTCAATGTACTTGATCTTAGGCATATGGTAATTTTCTCCAGTTACTTCCTGACAGATCTTGCCTATTTTCTGTACTCTTAAGTTGTATGTATTCCTATTGTCAGTATTTTGTTTCTCCAATCACTCACTAGTTTAGTCTTTATAATATTATCTGCTAATTTTGGAGAGTCATATTCCATATAATTATTGGTATTCTTCTTGAGGGCTTGCTTTCAAAACCCTAATCTCTCTGCATCCCTTATATTTTGTTCCACCATCATCTCTTTTCAAGTGTGATGTACATCAATCTGCTTGCATATTATATGCCTCAGTTGCGTAGATTTAAAATATTTCAAATCAGGTAATGCTAATTGACCTTGTTCTATAGACAAAATGACTTTAATCTGCTTTCTTCTTGCTCTTTTCTCTTCCCAAATGAGTTTCATCAACTCTTTGTTTATTGCCATCCACAGCTTTTCCTCTGCTTCATAAAAGTGTGTGTGGCCTCTGTAAAGGACTAAAAGAACTAAATTGTTTTCACTTCCGTCTCTTATTGTCTTTGTCCATGACAATTAGTTTCCAGTTTCATTTTTTTAATAATCCTCTGCTCGGTCTTTCCCCAATATATACTTAGCTACTACAACAGAATCCTTTTTAATAAATACACTTAAATACTTTGCTACAGCTGTACTAGACCTAAGCAGTATTACATTTACATCATATTATTTTTCTGCCAATAAAGCTGCTTGACAAGGGCGGACTGCACTTATCCCATGCAAGACATCATATCACTAAGACTGCATATGGAACTCAGGCAGGAGATGAAACCCGCTATTATCAGTATCATGCAACAAGCTGTGCAGACCTTTAATCTCACACTGTTTGTCAAAGCTTTTGTATGCTTTTCTAGAATATCACCATTTGTAACATCTACAACACCAGCTGCAACCACAACCATAAAAACATAGTTCCATTGCAAGGATGCTGTAACCAGTCTTGTTGTCTGACCAGAGGTGCAGAAGTGCCATCTTCATACACTATCATCCAGTGGCTCAGATTCTAGATCACTCATATCTTAAGATGCCTTCTTCTTGTGTCATCCACCATTTTTCTTGTGTATATTTCCTCCACTGATGCAGACATATTGTACCTATAGATGAGAGCCTTGCCATGTCCTGTACTGCTTGTGAACCATCATCATACTGTGACGTTGTAGTGCTAAATACCTCCTGCTAATGCTCACTAACAACATCTGCAGTACTACTCACCAAAACCCAGCCTTGCACCTAAGCAGGCCATGAGAAAGCAGATGATACTGCAGATTGTGTTGTCATTGCAGCAACCGTGGCATTATTATTCCTGTGGGGAGTAAAAAGAATACAACTCTCATCTGCTGTGTCATGCTTGTACTCCAACATGGGTCAAGAAGCCCTTTGTGATACAACAGGTTAGGCTTAATATTCTAATGTATGAAATAGAAACACACTGTTAGGCAAGGAATTCATACCTCTCAACCTCTTAAAACAAGTAATCTGGACAAAGCCGGAAATAATGGAGGGACAAATTTTAAACATTGCTCTTATAAACTTAAGAAAGTTGCTAGAATAACAGGATTTGAGTTATCATGCATTTTATGAAGGATATGAAGCCTGAAACTCAAATGCATGTCATTATTTAGTGATTTCAGTCCTTGGATTATCCTAGAGATTTGCCAAAAAATGACAGATTTTTATGAGGAACAGACCAAAAAAATGTAAGGCAAAAATCTAAACGTTCTGCTAAAATCTGGACAGTTGAGAGGTATGAAGGAAGTGCAACAAGCATCAACATTAACCTCCTTTTCACCCATTTTGTACAGGGGGTCAGGGTGTTCTATCCAAAATGATTATCACCTACAGTCAAAGAAATGAAATCGGCTCCAAAAAAAAAAAAAAAGCCTTGAAACCATATCCCTCCTGGCTGCAAAATAAAGCACCTATGTTTTGTCTGATGAGCTGAGTCATATTGGGCAGCAGCAACTTACGTTGTCAGTGCACACAGTGTAGCACTACTGCATGCAAATGAACTGAAGCTTTTGAGTGTTTTGTCGTTACGCACTTTGATCTCTACAAACCATTATAAGAAACACCAAGTGGATCTGTGAGGTGTTCTATTAGTGCCACCAGGAATACTCAAGGTAGAGACCTCTAGTACCAGGCTGATGAACAGCTCCTCATTAGATGTCAGTAACGTAGCTCCAGAGTTCTTAGCCTTTTCTTTATTCCTCTGCAGCCTTACGTCTTGTGCCTTCGTCTTGGCCCTGTTGTTTTTATCTATTCAGTGACAGCACTTAAGAGAAAGCCACTCTCCAAAACAGCATTCACATTCAAAACAAGCCAAGCCCACAGATAGCTCTGGAACTCTGTATTTCAGCCAAGATCTAAACCACTGCGATACCGCACCTGCATTTTTTTTCTGAAATTCCCTCAAGTTCCACAATTTTTCACAAAAATCTACATTTTTTTCTAATTTAGTACATTATTTTAACTAAAAATGCTGAAACTATTTATATATTCAAGTAAACCTAACCAAGAACAGCAGTGCTTTAACAAAATGCTGTAGTATATCTATCTTCAGGAAATTAGAGTAAGTTATTTTTAAAGTGTTTTATTTTATACTTGGTGTCATTATTCAGGCAGTTTGTTAGAGCTTGATCCACGTATCCTGAGTTAAAACAGACAGGCAGAGAACTTTCTAGTGTCAATGAAAATTAAACAGTAGGAGTGAGAAGAGGTGAAAGTGTGTCAATTCACAAGAATGAGGCAGTGACTACAAATGTTCTTTTCTGTATGACTGAGTTTCTTGCTATTTATGGTTCATCCTAGATGTTAATTTAAATATATGAAAAGTGAAGGTGACTTAGTTGTTTAAAATGTTGAGTATGTTCAAGGGAGTTGAATTCACTTATTCCATATAATTAGAGACCTAACTGCATGTGTATAAAATGTAAAGAAACACACATTAGCATCTGTACTTCTGGTGATTTTCATGAAGGTTGTACCCTTATCACAATTTTTGGCAATGTGAAATTAAAAAAAAAAAAAACTCTTCAGCACTACTGTAAGTTAGCTCTTGAACTGTAGTAAGTTACATATTACAGTTACAACAAGCTGTAGATTATAATTGCAGCAAGTAGTTTCCTACACTTACTGTCAACTATTACCGCTGATGCAGTATCAGCATTCTTTAGGTCTATATTCCAAGAATGAATGTTTAGGTTATCGAACACCTAAACATCGAACTTGTGATATTGAAAGCAAAAACAGCGAATGGCCGATTTAATGCAGTGGAAGATTTCCCTTGTCCTTTCGCCGGATGTTGCCATTTTGTCTACTGTAGAGCGATCTCAGAGTTAGTATATTTAGTTAGGGGTGTGGGTGTGGGGGGCACAGCTATTTTATTATTTTTCTGGCGAACGGAAGGAAGCCTTTCCCTGTGCTGTTAACAGTTTTGAGGTTCGATATTACAAGTTCGATGTTTAGGTGTTCGATAACCTAAACATTCAATCTTGTAATATAGACCCCATTCTTTGAGGCCAACACTGTGCTGTCAGACATTGGCAATTACTGCTTGGACCACCAGCAGCTTGCACCCAGAGTAGCTGCCCCCTTTGCCGTGCTGTAATTATGGCTCTGGTGTATGGGGGGGGGGGGGCAAGTTTGCTAATTGATTACAAATTCAGTTTTCATCTAGATGTCATACCCAAATGAATGTCCAATATGCATACCTTGCATTGTTTTAGATGTTTAGAGGCCTTAAAGACAAACTAGGCAAAGTGTAGCCTGCACTGCATTTAAGAATACCTAGACTGTAAGTGTCTATGCATGGTTCATAGATGTGTACTAGGCTAATGAATGGCCCTGGAGCCTTTACAAGCCTAGCCCAAAAACATTGCCCAGGGCAACACGTCTGTCGACTATCCTATGCAATTAGTACAAGCTGAAGCATATTAGAGGGGAATAGTGTTAGGTTCTGAAGCACTCAGTTTTCCTGTAATTTTTACAACATATTTCCACACTTCTTTGGTAAGTCTTTTTGCTGTTTTCCCATCGCCCTGGCTGTAATCAGTGGGGACTGTATCATCTTTGTACAGGACATTAAGTTGACCCTCTTTCTTCTTGTCAGTAAAATTGAATTGCCTCTTCTTGTCAGTACATGTCTAAATTATAACTATGAACATGATTAATGAAATAACATACCCATGACAGCAGTTGGCATCTACCAAATTCTACTCAGCATGACAATGTTTTGTATAGAACTCCAACAGAATTCTTCATCATCTTGAACATGTGTGCTGTTTGTATATTGTGTTGTTGTGGTACACTCTCAGTACAGTAAGATTTAAATAGGTTTTAGAATGCATGTATACCAAATTATACCAAAGCCATATTCCATTACATTAGATATGCAACTTCTGAGGTACATAGCACCCTTCCTATGTTTTGTAGATAATGTAGCATTCTAACTCTATCTTTTTCAGTGTGTAATGTATGTGGCTGACTTGAGCATCAGTCATTATGATGCCATGCACCAAAGTCTAACACTGCCAACAGTGCCCTAGAATTTAATAAGATCTGTTGTGCATTGACAGTAATAAAGTTATGCACAGCATGCATGCCTTGGTAAGTGTATTATATATAGAACTGTGCTGCATAAGGACACATCTACATAGTGTACACCATCCACTGATGGGTACAATACAAATTAAATGAGAGTGCAGCAGTCAGTTGGGTTTACATACACGCGGACACACATACACTAGATGTGCCATCTTGTGTTATAGCACTGTAGAATATAACTAATCAAAGCCTAAAGCAGCCAGTATAGCAACCAGCATGATAGCTTAGTTTCCCAGCATGGGATAAGAGGGAGCCTCACATCTTTGATTCGTGTGATGCAGAGGTATGAGATACTATTTGGTTTAGATCCTCTTTGTAAGTGGAGGACCAGGATAATTTAGTGTCTCACAGCTGATGATGGGAAACAAGGAGTCAAGGCCGGAGTCATCATAAATGGTCTGACATGCCCCAGCACCAAGCCGTAAATGCACTGGAGGGCAGAAAGAGACATCATCGACTGTCAGCATTCCATAAGTATCACTCTGTCATATGCATCCCTTTGATAGGCATTGCAGCATATGACTTTCATGTTAAGCAGGGATATTTTACTTAAAATCCTGAGGATATTCAAACAAATCAGTGAAGGATCACCTAGAAAAGATGGAGAGTGAGTACATAGATAATGAATTAAGCTTAGTTGTAATAATATGTCTAACTCTATAGTCCTCCAAATTATGTTCAGTGCTTATCCTGGCATAACTCCAATACAAAATATAAGCATTCTGAAACGTAGAGCACAGTTAGTGCAATACAGTATGCATTCATCTGTCTATAGCATATTGCCATTGAACATCCAGACACACAAGAACTGTGTTTTGGGGACAGCAGTGTGCACCATCTCTGTTTATAGTGAATTCCCTGTGAACATCTGATGCCATGACCCCTGTGAACTTGAGAGAGCACTGTGCACAAAATTGCTATTAGTAGTACATTATTGTGTAAATATTCAGCACCATAACCACTGTGTCCTGGGGACAACAATGTGCACCATCACTATTCATAGTGCATTCCTTGTGAACATCTGGG
This sequence comes from Protopterus annectens, assembly GCF_019279795.1. NCBI lineage: Eukaryota > Metazoa > Chordata > Ceratodontiformes > Protopteridae > Protopterus > Protopterus annectens. The sequence goes on along the minus strand of NC_056729.1, from coordinate 11,836,674 downwards.
GCAATGACCTGTGTGACCTTGAGACAATAGTGTGCACCATTGCTATTGATAGTCCATTCTATGCAAACATTAAGCACCTTAATCAGTGTGTCCTAGGGACAGCAGTTTTCACCATCACTATCCATAGGGCATTCAGCATTACGATGCCGTGATCTCTGTGTATGTGGGATCACGGTGTATACTATAGCTATATTTAGTGCATTCGTTGTGAACATCCAGCATCATAACCATTATGTCATGGGGAAAGCAATGCACATCATCACTATCTGTAGGCATTCCCTCTGTGTATATGATTCTATGACCTCTTAGTCCTCATTGCGGCACTGTAATCCATAGCTTTTCTCTGCACTATATCTCTGAACATGCATTGCCATGACTCATGAATCCCAAGGACAACACTGGACAGTACAGCTATCCATAGTGCATTCCCTGTAAACATCCATCTACTGTGTCCTGGGGATACCAGTATGACCCATTACTATCTGTAGCACATTTTCTGTAAACGTCCAGTGTCACAACTGTTGTGTCCTGTGGAAAGCATTGCATGTGAATGTCCAGTGCCATAACTACTGTGTCCTGGGGAAACCAGTATGCCCCATCACTATCAGTAGCACATTTTCTGTAAACGTCCAGTGTCACAGCTGTTGTGTCCTGTGGAAAGCATTGCATGTGAATGTCCAGTGCCATAACCACTGTGACCCGGAGACAGCAGTGTATAATGGACTCATTGTGTATCAGCACATTCCAAGCATTTCTAATGTGGCTGATATTACATGTTGTTCAGTCTCTGCACTGTATTTCCACTTGTTTGTGTGTTTCTGAAAGAAGCCTTTATGTTATCACTTGTTCTGATAAACAGAGGCATTATTCACACACTGTTATAGTAATATACTTCAACATTTATATTACTGTTTTATTCCCTCTTTTCATCACTATAGCTGCCATCCGTGTACATGCAGATATTCAGTAACTTTGTCTGGGTGTAATATGGTGCTGTCATATGTGGGAACAAAATATTTCCTACCTTCTGAGTCTGTGTTCACTCATTGCATGTACAGCCTGTAACAAACAAATGTTACCACATTTGCTTCTATGTCTGCAGGCACATTTTATGGCCTGTGTGTAAGTACATGCCATCCATATTTGGTTTGCTTTAAGAGTTGGCTATGTTAAATACTTGTCCTACAGTATTTGACTGTGAGGACATATACAGGACCACGAGAATATAAGAGAAGAGAGTACCTCACCTCACTAGAGTCACAGAGCTGGAGACTAACCTTGACATGAAACAGCACAAAACATCCTACTGTAACAGAGTTCTTCATATCATCTGTATTTGATGTCATTTGCAAAGAACAGTTTCAGAATAATGCGTTGCCTTGTCCTCATGCAACAAGGTGAGGAAGACGTAGTGGTAGGAGGTTTGAGAGAAGGTACTAACAACTTTGTGACAGGAGGATAAGGCTGCTGGAGACCAGGTATCACACCTGTCTGATCACAGCCTCTATTCTCAGTCGAGCTAGTGTCATCACAATCACTAGCCTTCCCAGCGAGCAGAAAGATCAGGGTACAATATGGATACTGGCCCATATTTTACCAACATTGTGAATTCTGCAGGCACTACCCTGATCCTCTGCTCTGTATGCAGGTAGTGGCTGCCAGGGTGAAGGTTCATGATGGGGTACCTGCTGATGATGAAGACCACCATGCTGCAGTGACAACTGTTTAAAAAAACACCAAACAAGTGTTAAAACACACCAGACTAAATGCCAGCTAAAAAGATGCCACCAATCTTGTATTAAATAGTTTATTCATAGGTAGGTACTAGGCTATTGGCCCTAGGGCCTATATAAGCCTAGCCAAATGTACCCTGGCTTTCGCCACCCAAGAAAATTATTTTCCTGTGCCCCTGTCGAGCAGAGCCACAGAAGTGATCCCCGGGGTGAATTTCCTATCTCCCATTGAATCATCAAGATTTTTCTTGAAGAGTGCTAATGAGGAGCTTTGTTTGATATAGATAGGTTGTTTGTTCCAGAGTATGGGAAGTCTCTGGGATAGGAATCTATCCCTCCAGCATGTTCTGTTTATTGTTGTGACAAGGTTTAGGTCCTTAGAGTGTGTAGCTCGTGGGACTGGGATTTCTTTAAGTGGAGCATGTCTAAAAGCTCTGGATTTGACACAGCTTTGTGCGTTAGGCAGAGATCACCCCTGAGTAGGCGATATGCAACAGAGTAAAGCTGCAGTTTTTTGAGACGGTCTCCATAGGGCATCTATTTGAGACTGGTAATCCTCTTTGTGAGGTATTTCTGTGGCCTTTCCAGTTGTTGTAGATGTTTTGTGAGGTACATACCAAAAGGGGCATTGTACTCTATAATGGGTCTAATGAGTGACGAGTAGATGGGAACAATGACCTCTTTTTTCCTGGATGAGAAACCTTTCGTGATGAGGTGTGCCACATAGAAGGATTTCCTGACTACTGTGGCGATGTGATTATCAAAGGAGAGACTACTGTCCACCTGTGTCCCAAGGTCTCTTATCACACTTTCGGTGTTAAGTAGACTACCACCTATGTGGTAGTTCATGGGTACTGAGTTTTTACCAAAAGGGATGATAATGCACTTTTTGGCATTGAGCTTGAGGCCATGGCTTTGACACCAGGCATGTGTCTCAGCGAGGCCCTTTTGTGGGATGTCCACATCTTTTCGAGTTTTGATTATGGCTCCTAGTTTGCAGTCATCTGCGAACTTCGTTAGCCAAAGACCTTCTGTGTTGGCCTGTACTTCAGAGAAGTAATTACCAAACAGGAGAGGACCCAGAACTGAACCCTGTGGTACTCCACTTGTCACTGGTCTGAAGTTGGATTTGGAGTCTACTGCTTTCACAGTGTGGGTTCTGTCAGTGAGCCAGTTGGCAACCCATCTTGTGACATAGGGATTTATACCTAGTTTAGTGAGTTTATCTATAATTCCAGAGCGGGGGATGGTGTCGAAAGCCTTGGCGAGATCTAGATAGGCTGTGTGAACCACCTTACCCTCATCTATGGCTTTGGTGACTGCTTCAAAGAAATCTATCAGATTTGAGAGACATGATCTGCCTTTTACAAACCCGAACTGGGTGGCTGAATAACACTCTGGTGCCTCAGCACAGCCTTCCTGGAGTTACAAAATATGCCACACCATATATATATATATATATATATATATATATATATATATATATATATATATATATATATATATATATATATACACACACACACACACACACATATATTCACTTAAGTACAATTAATCGAGCAATCATCTAATTAATCCACCATCAATTAAAATAATCATATATACATTTTAAAGAAACACTCTCCAGTTACATTCACTATTTAGACCTGCTGGAGATAATGTATTAAATTTTAAAATATATAAAGTCTCTTTATACAATAATTTCTTTTTATTAACACTTCATCTGTTTCTGATATATGTTCCAAAATACAAATTTTAACAGTGAAAAGTCACTGTTATGACAAGTAAAAAAAATGTAAAGCTATAGGGCTCATAGCATTATTATTTTTTATGTCTCTAATATGTTCTTGCAACCATAACTTGAATATTCTTTTAGTCTCCTCAATATAAAACAAGTTAATGGGGCAAGACAAAGCATATACCACTGATTTAGTAATACATGAAAAAGCATAAGTGGAACAGAATTTTACATCATTTATTTTTTCAAAGCATTTGGTGGTGTTGGAACAAACCGAACACCTTCCACAAGGGAAGGTGCCACATTCCAAAACCTGCAGATTTAATTTTTCACCAGGTGAAACAAATTAATTGTGTACCACCATATCTTTGATATTTCTACTTCTCTTGAAAGAGATATTTACAGTTCTGCAAAGATTTTTTACCCCTTCTGTAGTAATTAAGTAGGGCCAATTATATCTAATGGCTTCAATGATTTTCTCACTTAAGATATTTTATACAGTAACAAAGTAGACTTTTCTACACTCCTGCACAGTATTACATTCTCTATTGTTATTTATCTTATTTACTAAAGGCCTATTATGAAGTAAGCTGGTATCTATTATTTTATGAAGGGCATCTAAAATTAACATTTTCATGATACCCCCTTTGCTTGACGTTAATACATGTTTTTATTATTTAATTTTCTAGGCCCATTTCATCATTACATAGCCTGCTGACTTTCAATAATTCATTATAAGGTAGCGCCTTCAAAGTATGTGGTGGATGGCAATTGCTACTATCCAAAATATTATAATCTCCACCTCCCTTTCTTTGTATATTAGTTACTATCTTATTGTTCTCAATAGTCAAAGTGACATCTAGATAGTTAACTATTTTTCCTATCCGTAAGCCATCAAATTTTATCTGAAAGCGATTTGCATCTAAATCACTTTTAAACTGGGGGGCTATTTCAGCACCCCCTTACATAAAAAAATCAAATCATTTATATATCTACAATATAAAATAACATAACTATTAAACTGTCTCTGTAGAGCTTGCTAGTGACACATAATCAGTAGACCTACAGGAGAGAGAGGCACTTTGTGTAGTTATGCACTGTTTTGTTCTTTCCACTAACATTTATAAAATACATTAATATTTAATTTTCATATTTTTTGTCAGCCACGGTTAATGTACATGTCCTTCGACTGCATTTCTTTCTGTATGTTGTATATGGGAGTTTTGTTGTGTTTTAAAAATGAAGCGGCATTTGCACTTTGCTGATTTGAAAAATGGGGGTATTTTTTATAGTGTCACTTAAAGACTTCCTTACACAGGAGACATTTAGTAGCACATCCTTTGTGCAGGCTGTATTATGTTTCATCAGAATTATTTGTAGCTATTTAACATTACAACAGGTCAGTAATGTGTTCATGTACACAAAGTTGAGCTGTATGCCTCATTTTCCATACTTCATATTATTTTTCTGGCATACGGCTGACGGTTTATTTCCTGCTGGTGTAAACAGTTTCAACGTTCAGCATGACATGCAGTGGATTTTTTGCCTTCATTATGCACTATTTTCACATTTTAATGCACAATTGCATGCACTGGCCCACTCTATGTATTTATCTATGCAGCATCAATATGGCTTTGCCATTAGCTCACAGGTTCCTTGAAATGCATGTCCTAGTGTGAACCATTTTTTATGAATTGTGCATGGCTGCAATAGTTCTTGCACATCTGTTTGCACTGATTATCACTGTTTATGAATTACCTGTGGTTGCAGTTTTCTCTGTAGATTCGGCCACTTCTGTGTCTCCATCATTATAGGTTTGGTGTAGTGCACACCTCTTTCTACCTTAACTGTTCTGAGGTGAACCACTGCCCTTCTTTCCATGTCTGTTTGGAGCAGACAGGTGAGTATTGTACCCTAAGGTGTAGTAGGAGTAATGTGCAGCTCTTCCAACTTGTAATCTTGTCTTAAATGTAAAGGAGCTTCTGGAGCTGTGTAAAGAACCATGTCCCTTCTCAGCCCTTGCTACACTTGAGAATGTAATACTTAACAGTACTTAACTTCACTATCGTCACAGGGCTGGACAGTAATTATCCTGGAGAGTGATGTGACACCTTTTATCTGTGCTTTTTATTTCCTTTCTTTCTGTTTTTTTTTCTTTTCACATATAACACTATTATCTTTTTGAATTTATTCAAAAACTGTTCTTTCAGTCCTTTCTGAAGGTGAAACAACAGAATGCAGATATCATGGTTGCCTGTTTACTGAATGTGTGTTAATAAAACAGTTCTAGCACACGCCGTTTACAAACACAAAATCTGATACAAGGCAGTCACACCTATGAACCTAGACGTCTGTACAATGAAAGCCATTTGTTTGACATAGGATTGTACGCAGCTGCATTATTCTTTTTTTGGTGGCATTACCGTGTCCTTGAACAATATCACGAGAGGTTGAAACGATCAACATATTTTCTGTTTCTTCCCAAAGTGTCATTGGCTCATTTTAGGCATGTTTTTGTTTGGATATTTTCATCACATATTTGCAGCTTGCCTCTTTTGTAACCTTTTTTATAACATGAAAAATTACTGTAAAACTGGGTTTGTTCCAGTTGTAGATATTACAGTACAGTAAATGTACTTACCATGCCTAAGTCAAAATCTAAAACAAGCATCTTTGAATCCTGTGGCCAAAATAAAGCAAATTATGGCAAGTATAGCTGTGTGATATTGACAAATGTTGTTGATAAGCATTAATAAGCGACCAGAACTACTGAAATCCATATTACAGAGCAGCTGCTCTTGTTTCAACAGCTGCAGGGAGAATGAATGAATGAGATTCAGAGCAGATACATAGACAATTGAGCATAGATTTCTTCCCTAGAAAATATCAAAACATGATATGATATTGCAAGACATTTTTCACCTAAAGCCAAGAAGAACTGTTTATTATTGCTGGGATGATTAAATACAAGATGGTATAAGCCGTTTCTTATAAAGCCCGGGGAAAAAGAAGCTGTTGGTTAAGTAAACTCTGTAACTTTTCAATTGCACAGGGAAACTGATAAATCTGTGATCCAAGTTGTCGTTATCTGCAGGCAAAATCTGTGTTTAAAATTTGCAGTCAAGCAAAATCTCCTGCTCCTGGTGTGCATATCAGAAAATGAATATCATGCTATACTTCCCGGGTGACCCCTTTTGGCTGCAGTTTCAGCAAAAACCCTCACAAAGAGAGAAGAAAGGGAAAAGAGAAGCAGGTGGAAGTGGTATGAATTTAGTACTTCATTTGTGAGAGTAAAAGTAGCCTGAGTGCAGGCAGGAACAGTGAGCAAATTAAACAGAAGCAAACAGAGATTTGGCTCTGTATATAGTGTGAATTTTTACAGACACCGGATCAAGGACAGTTGAAAGAAGAGAAGTGGGAATCTTGTTTAGCATCACTGAGCACAACAGACATGTAGGTACCAGTTAGTGGGACCTTTCTGGACTCAACGTAGTAGTACAGGCAACAGTCATTGAGAGACAGAAGGCTCTTTGCCAGCCCAACACAGAATAAAGCAATTGGCAGGTAATGCAGATAGGACTCTTTAGTTAATTAATGTAGAGGGAATATGATAGAAAACGTGATGGTAGGTTCTGAGGTGAAACCATTAGGACTGTATTGCAAGCAACCTAAAGACAACTCTCATCCTTGCAATTAATGGGGGGGTGCAATTAAGGCCAGCTACCTAGATTTTAAGTTATTTCATGTCCCACTTTTTCATGTAGTTAGTCTAAGCATAAAGGGACAGTAACGGAAGAGATCTAAACATGTCTGCATCCAAGTCTGTAGTACTGTCTCTGTTAGGTGTTATTTTCATTAGTGCATGCACACTTAATTTATTGCAGTTTTCAGTCTACGCTGTCATTAGTCCAGACACACACAGCATTGTGATGCAGCTATCTAAACAGTCGTGCTTGCATTTCAAAAATGTTTTGGTTACTACAGCTGTTTAACCTGAGTAAGATGATAAGGAAAATCAGTATCAGTCACAGTAATGTCTCTGTAACAAGCTCCAATAGCCTTCAATGGAGTTCCTATAACAGTGACTGGCTGCTGAAATGTACACCACCAGCTATGGGTTATTAATACATTAGCAGAATGCCCATAGGGGGTAATATTCAATACATTCTTTTATTCACATAGAGGTGTCTGAACTGTTTTAGTAACTGTCCTCAGAGGCATGCTCTTATAAACCATCTCAGTTTTCCTTTGTGGTCCCGGCTAGTGCAAGTCCCAGTTTATAGACAGAGACTGAACTCTGATTAGTTATTTGCTCTGGCAACTACTTGATCAGGAAATGAATGTCCTGGATTCATTTCCTGTGACCCAACATGTTCACATAACATTGGTAATCTTCACAGTTTTAATCCTCTCAGAATCCATCTGCTTCTGTCTCTGATACCCTCAAACATTTTCACTTATCCTCAAATCTCTTATTACATTTTAATTCATTTTTTGGAGCTGTAAGTAACCACATTGATTTATTTCTCTTTGCATGCCAGCTGTTCTTTATTCTGAATCTGATATGTTTCCTACTGTGGACCATTCTGTGAAACGGATCACCTTTTTTTTCCCTTTTCTGTCGTCTTCACTTTTCACAGTTTGTACAGTTGGAACTTTCTCTATAAATCAACAGTGAGAAATGACTTTTACTAAGTTAAAATTTACCCACTCAGTATGCAGCAGTTTTTTTACATTATTACATTTCTAATGGTCAAACAATGTCAGTCTTTTTGACTTAAGGAATAATTTGAAAAATTGTTGTCATTTTTTACTAACTCTTTAATTAATTTTCCTTTGACACGTAAAATCTAGTCTATAGCTCTGAGTGAATAATGCCTTACTGTGTTCTTTTAATACAGCATAATTAATATATGAAGAGTATTTGTACAGTTCATGGCAGGCCTATGTTTACAGACAGCTGTTTTGAGACTTTTTTAGCTGTCAGGTGAAACTGAATGTGGATATGGAGTTGGTAGATGTAGTGTATGCTTAATGTATTGCACGTGCATATTCGTGTGAGTGTATTGTATGAAACAGTAAACATCCTGTGTATTGCAGCTGTGTGCATGAGTATTTAGTATGGACAGTGTAATTTATGTTGTGCACATACGCAAGTAGGTTTGCAATATTGGTAGCTTTTGCTGCATCACATATCTTCAATTTCAGATGAAAAAGATAAAAAAAGGAAGTTTTGCAACATGTAAGAAGAAACTGTACTAACTAAAAGATGGCAGATTAATTGTTGCTTTTCATACATTACCAACACCAACAAAAACAAATCTCTAAGTGATTTTGCATCCATGATGAAAAGATTTTTCAGAAGTATTTTTCTTGTATTATAGCATGACTCATGCAGTTTGATTTTGGTGCACAAAATAATTTTTAAAAATCATACAATATAATTTTGGATAGCAGTGCATGCGTCTTTTCCAAAGTCATCAATTCTAAAATTTCCCTGTTTGATATATTAATAATCAACTTTAGCAATAATAACGGGGCACTAAATATTAAGGTATCACTTAGAAATCTGCAGTATTAAGTTGTTTGTCCATTAATATAAAAAAATATTTGAAAGGCCAATGATCGTTTGAATTAATGAATGCATGCTGACATAGAATTAACTTTTGTAAATTAAATTGCATGAAAGCAAAACTAAGCAGTGTTCATGTGTTAAGTTCATAGGTTTGAAGGTCAACCTTCTTAGTTCCTAACCTTGAAGAAGCTAGGTTGCCAGAGATCCATGCAGATATTTTCTACTTCCCATAAAATGCATTGAAATTCCTTGCCCTGGATTACTTTTACCACAGATAAATGTATGTGGAACCATCAAGTCTTCTGTGGCTGTTTGAATTAATTAAAAGGATCAACTAGCATTTTTGAAGTAAACATTGTTAAGTGTGTGCTGGTGTGGAAATAATGATCATTATGTAGCACTGTGTATACAAAAGAGGTTGTGTTTATATATGGATATGGTTGTGGCAGGAGAGCATAAACAGTAATGAATATAGATGTGGGTTGAACCTAGATGCAATTTAAAAATGTATCAGTGTGTTAAACATATTAATGCTTTTGATGCTGCCATGGAAGATTGAATACTTTTCTCTATCCTGACTGGGAAAAGCTCTAAAAGGTGTTGCTTGACAAACACACAGGGCAAGGATGGATGAAAGCAATTGTATGGAATGGTGGCTGTAGGAGGCAATGAGGGATCTGAAAAAAACAGATACAGAAATTAAATGCACCACCCGATATGCTTTGACCTGTATGGCATGAGTCATGCGACCAAGAAGCTATTTGAATTAATCCAGAATTTGGAAGAAGTACACTTAAATGGAACTGGAGACAAGATTTGGTTTTATCTGTGACATGTAACAGTATAAGAATTTTTTTCACACATTAGTTTATCAAAATATTTACTACAGACGTATTGAAGTAGGAATGTGACCAAGACAAAAATAACTGTACTTTTTGCAAATGAATGAAAACAGGCAATTTAAGTTTGCATGTACTTGAATTAAGGAGGTTAAGAACTGATAGTCAAAAGATAAGAAAAAAATTAAGCTGATCTGGTATTTGTGTTAAGAATATATAGGCAGCAGTAAAAGGATAGTGTCAAGACTGGCAACCATTTGAGATACTGGGACCTAATTTAGTGAATTGTGAAATACAGAGACTGATTGGCTAAAATATGGTCTTACACAAGTCCAAGATGGCCATTTCACAAAATATTCCCTTTTTTGAGGTAGGGTATTCTCAGATTTGGCATATATAAGTTTGGGGATGTGCAGGGTGTGCCCCCACATTAGGAGGGTACAGGGGGCTTGCCTCTGCAAAAAGCAAGTTTAAAGGAAATGAGTGATGTTCAAGATTTGCTGCTCACCTGTATTTTAGATTTATCGTTTGAAGTGTTGCCATGCAGTATTACGAGTGCCTTAATTTCAAGTTTTCCCATAGATATGAACCAGTTATAAGTACTTGTATATCCCAGAAGTGTGTGTGTAAAGGAGATGGAAACTTTCAGGGAGACAAGGAAAGAGACTGAAGCAAAATGAAAAGGAATCCCTTAATTCCTTAAGGCCAGGGCACATCCTTATGCTTTTTAACATAGGGTGAAAATTGGCATGCAAAAGCTGGAAAGTAATGGAATTTTTCTCAAGTGAATTTCAAATTCAAATATGTTCAGTAACAACAGTGTGAACAATTTGGATAGGGGACATCATTATTCCTTTGGGAAAATGTAACTAGGCTTAGAAAGAGCCCCCCCCCCCCAGGTCTTTAGCTTAGTAATCTATGACTCCCGAAGAATATACTCACACATATATTTGTGTGTGTGTTTGTGTGTCTATATATATATATATATATATATATATATATATATATATATATATATATATATATGTGTGTGTATATATATATATATATATATATATATATATATATATATATATATATATATATAAACCTAAGATTATCAGACTTAACAATGAACTTTAATTTTGCAGCTGTAAATCAAAAGATCAGAAAACAAATGATTTATTTATTTTAGATTATTTACCAGAGTAGTACAATGATAACTACAGATCATTTGCGGACACGGTCTGGGATATACATTGTACAAAAATTATTCTTTCAAATGGGCATATAAAAAAAAATGTGATAAAGGCTTGATGTCCACTGATCTATATAAGAGCTATTGATCTTGAGAAATACAGGCTAAAGACACAGGTGATAAAAAGAGTTGACGGTAAACATATAAAAGCATTAATTCATTCTCTGATTACCTACCCTTTTTCCAATTTAGGGGGAAATGTGAGGTTGAACTTCTCCCAACACTTTGTGGTTACAAGGCACTAATCCTGGATAGATGATCATTATATTGAGGGACATATATGCACACACAGGCACAGGCACTACCTAAAGGCAATTTGGTGGTTCACCAATTCACTTAGTACATGTATTTGGGCTATGAGAGTAAACTGAAACACTTGGTGAAAACCAGTGTGGACACAAAGAGGATATGTGGTCTTCAAACAGGTGACACTTCAACTGTTAAATCAAATTCTGTCAGATAACTCTAATGACTGAGTTGCTAAACCACCATATAAATATATTAATAGTAAAGCAAAGCAAAATATACAGCAACAGAAGAGGAGATGTGTCAGAAGATGAAGGAATAGTGGGAAGTATGAAAGTGTATAGATAGTTATCCACACAGCAGAATATGTCATGCAAAAGGCAAATTATGTAAGCTATGTAAGAAATTTATCTACTTTGCAAAGGTAGGCAAACCTGGAAGAAAATATAGCAAACAAGATAAAGTTCAAAAGCGGTACAGTATCTTACAAGTGAATAACAGTTTAGAAGCAAATTGCACATTCAGTAACAGATGAAGCACAATTTAATGTACGTTCAAGGAATGAAACAGAAGACAAAAGGAGATGCATGCCTGCACATTGCCTAATCGGGAAGTGAAGTTAAACCAAAAGTGGTGTGACAGTTATGCCATTGTGATTAGATATCAGAAGCATTAATGTAGTCAAGAACATATATAAACATTGTAGGCAACCACATATGTAAACATTTAAAACTGAAAACAGCAGAGCTTGATACAAAAGTGTCTTTATACAATTCAGACAAAACTCTGCAAATAATATTGTTTTGAGGCAGAAATAAGTGCAAAGGGAATGATATCAAAGGTAGCATTCCAAAGTTGTAAAGGAAATGATCAGCTTTGCTAAGCTATCCATTAACTGAAATTGCCAGTGCAAAAATACTAAACTCAGTGGCAAAATGGTATACAAATATAAAACTTACTAGTTGAGTATAAAGACATATATGAAGGTAAAGGTAAACTCTTGAGTCATCAAATAAGGCAGTATATTGACCCTAATGCAAAACTTTAAACCAGTAGCACGGCTACATAGAATTCCAAGCATTGTGAGAAATATGTTCATATATATATATATATATATATATATATATATATATATATATATATAATGTGTGTGTGTGTGTTTATTTTGTTAATTGGATTGAGGCCCATTTTTAACAAAGTTCTGGAAGCACTGTCTTATTATCAGACATACACAGGGCCACACAGTAGGTACATAAAGAATAGGGGCACCAAACTCAGAAAGATAGGATGAAGCTCATTTGTTATTTATAGCCTTCATCCATCCTCAACCCCTTTTCCCCATTTTTGCACATAGGGTCAGGGTATCACTTCAACAGTGGCGATCATCTAAACCACAGTTTCACAAAACCAGGTAGTTTCATAGTTTTAATCATCTAAAATGACATAATTGATCAAGAGTTGAAAGAAATGGCTGTAATAGAAAAGGTAAGGGACCTAGAACTTAAGTATCATCATGATGATCCTCCATAGCTTAGAAAACCTAATGATATTTATATCTACATAGATGTGATATAAGCTAATAAATCATTTTAGAATAAAAGGTATAGTACGCCTACTTTATTTGATATTTTCTGGAAAAGATTTTCTTGTCTGGGTATCATTGATTACAGTTACAACTAGGCAATCAAAATATAACCACATTCTCAAGTCATTTGGGATTAATAAGACATACAAGGTTAAGCTTAATATGATACAGAAGAGTCATGTTTGGGGTATATTTTGCTATGGAATAATTCAGATTGTGTTATAACATATTTTAAAAGGAAGAGAAAAAGACAATGAAAGTAAATTTAAGTAATTATAGTAATGACAAAATTATATATAGAAAACCTAAGAATCTGACAAATGTAAAGAAAATAGTATAATTGTTAAGACAAATAGAACGACATTGAATAGAAACAAGTGAGGTTAACAAATTTGTGTTATGTTTTTATATTTTTCCTTTTCCTATAGGAAGGCATCTCTCTAGATCCAAGTAAGGTTGAGAATCTTAATGCCATGTATTCACCAGCAAATGCTCGATAGGAAAAAGATCTGTATTGTTGGCAAATTGCAGTGTGTAATTTATGAACTATTTCTGCACAGTAACAGCACCACTAGAAAACTAATGAAAAATATACTCCTTTTAAATGGGCTGATGAACAGCTGTTAACGTTAGAATAATTAAACACTCAATTCAGAGAGGAGCATATGTCTTTTTTAACCATGGCAGTGAAAACAGTTTTGACGTAGGTGAAAGTCCTGTGGGGTTATGAACCCTACCAAACAAAAGATAAGAACATAATGATAATATTGAGCCATATGCAAGTAGATCTTTACTGGATGTGGTGAAATGATACACATGGTCTTGAAAAATAATCCCTGGAAACTGTGTGTAGGCTTGTGAAGATTTTCATATGCATTTATTTGGTGATACTTTCAGTTTAATAACGGACAATAAGCTACTAGAGTCGTGAATCAAAGCCAGCACTAGGAACAGAATGATGGCCAGTAAGGCTGTTTCTGTATCATTTTACCACTCATTGCCAGAAGAGACAATAACGTAATGTGATAAATGTCAGCACATTCACACCAATCCATGGAAAAAGGGAGAATTATGCGAAAGGTGCAGGAGACCGACTAAATGTACAGTCCTAAACATATGCAGCTTATTGAAGTCAAAGAGGAAAACTGAGAGACTTTTGGATTTATTGCAAGTGAAACAGATTAGTTTGATGAGCTTCTGGTATAAGCAAAATCATAAATGATCCATATTTGGAAATCATAAAGTTACAAGAAAATTATAAGTGATATAGGTCGACCTGCAAAATTTCTTAAAGACAGATTCTGTGATTCTTGGCTGATTGTACAAGCTTTCTGTTTCAGAAAAGTAAGTGCATCCTTTCCCTGAGGGTGTACTGGCCATGATATCTATTTCTAGCCTTCCTACCAACAGTACTCCTTTGTATCCATCTTTTGCTGTCACTCATACACACCCCCAAGTATCCCCATCTACACATTAAATGTTCATTAACCACAGACACAAATCCTAAAATACATCTTTTCTTAATTCCATAAAGGTGCCTATAGGTAACTAGTACCCTCCCTCTAAAGATGCCTGGATATTGTTAAATTGTATGCATATTTGCATATTCTGTATTTCTTGTAAAGGTGCTTAAATGTTGTTTCACTGTATAATTATTCTGTACTTTCTTTTGAATTATGCATGCAAATTGTAATGAGTATCTGTATTGCATATTGTACCTGATCAGTTTTCTGTGTTACTGGAGCTTTTATCCATGGACCTGTACTGAAGTGGGCAACCAGTCTCAGATGAACTTTCATAGTAAACAAAAGTAAATAAAATAATAATTAATCTGGGTATATAGGGGGATTGAAGAGTGAATCCCTCTGCACGAAAAAAATATATATATAATTTTTTTGAGGTGTGGAACTGTCCTTTTACATTTTCTAACCTGCCTTACCACGATTGTTAAAAATGGTTTTCACAAGTTCAACCTATATTCAAAAAAGGGGTCTCAGTATTGCCATCTTGAATAACAGATGCACTGTGTTGAGGCAGTCTTTATTTTTCAGACCTTTTAATATAGGCCTCCAAAATGCAAATGTGATACATAATCTTGTAGTTAAACATATGAACCAAACATGATGGCTGATGTAAGGTCTAATAATTGAAAAAAAAGTTAAGAATATCTATATAGAAAGCCTACATGTTGAAGACGTCATGCATGTTATGATGTTACTGATGTCATGAGTTGCACGATGTTCGTGAATGTCTATAATCAGAAAGCTCTTCAGAGAGTAAGTGAATGTTACATTTTGAGAAACCAGTTTTCATTTTCCTTTTTTTTTTGGTTTGGTTTATCTGCATGGTTTACACCTTCAAAGACAAGGCTGTATTGGAAACATTGATTTGTGAAGGAAATACAAATGCTGTGAGATGAGCAATTCTGGAATGTTTAAAGTTGTTATCAAGCTAGAAGTGATGCAAGGCTAAAAGTAAATGACTGTGAAATGTGATTATGCTAGGCTGAAGCAAACAAAATGTTACCTCTTTGTGTGTTATATTTTTCATCTGTTTCTGGCATGTTTATTGGCAATGTATGCTACCTAGTAAAAACTGTTTGTTTGTCCAGATGTTAAAGGGTGGAGTGAGGGTCTAGTTCACAGACAGGATAGTATGTTCTCTTAAGTTAACAGACGAGGGCGAAACAGCACTGGAATGCAATTGTGAGTGAAACGTTTAAGGCCCATTTGGGATGCAATTAAAGAAAAAGCAGGTGTGAAGATATTGGGACAAATTCGTACTGTTGTGATGGGTATGAAGCTAGTTGGTTTATGACCAGGCTCCATAGCAACAATGAAGTCACATAAGGACTTTGGCTGTATAATTGTGACTTAATGAAATGTTGAGAGGCTAGTGTGAATTTGCTGTGAGAACATTCTAGCTGTGGAAATTAGCTATTCATTTTAAGGTACAGTACTCCTTGTACCAGCTGAACTGCGGTGGTGGTGCTGTGGTAGCGTTGTCGCCTCACAGTAAGACGTTGTCCTGTTCGATTCTCAGCTAGAGCATCTTCTGTGTGGAGACATGCGTGAATGGGTGTATCTTTGTTGAAGGTTGTGCGTCAGGGCCGGCAACTCGGCATGTAAAAATCTACTGTCAATCATTAGCGGACCGGAGTTCCGCTGTGGCGACCCCTAACCAGGAAAAGCCAAAAGATACAACAACTCCTCCTTGTAGCAGCTAGCTAGAAAATTTAGATAGCTGGAGTTAGATTTTTCTGTATGCATTCCATCTATGTTTAATATATTTTAATCTTACTTGTGTGCCAACCTGTATATATTTTATTTGGTCTTTGTGCTATATTCTTTATTATTTAAGTAAAACTTATTTTAATTATCTTTAAGCTATTGTGGATGGTATTTATTTATTACAAGAGGAATTATACACTGTTGCTTAACTGAGAAGATGTTAACCATTTACACTGAGGAATAACACACTGTAAGGGCCACATCTTTGGGACTGCTTCAACCAACTGTCTGTAAAAGAGGTATCAAGTGGCATACTCAGAGCATAACAGTAACTGGAAGTTTCTGAATTTATTCAGAGTAGTCGCAGTACTACCAAGCCCAGGAATAAAGCTGTGTGGAACTGGTGGAGTCAACAGCCTGCAAATTGTGTGCATGTGTGTGAATGTGAAAAATAATACTTTCAGTGAAAGGTAGTTACTGTGGATAGAGGGGTGCTGGGAGACGTTGATTCACAGAGAGGAAGAATAGTGTAGCTTTGTAAGTGAACAGTATGCATTTGAATTTGGGTGTGGAGGTTGGAGACCTAAACCCAGGACAGTAGCAGACTCCCTCTATGCTCTTAGTGCCAAGGTTGTGTTTTGTGGATTATTCATTGAAACATACTGGATAACACCATCTGGTTGCCATGAGGTCATCACATTTGGTGCCCAGTGGTGCGGAAACTAGAACTGGAGTTATTCAGCCTAAAACAGTTGTGTTGCCAAAGGTGTGTGTGTTAACCCTGTCAGCCATAAGGTAAAAATATACTGAGGTCTGGTTGTGCACACCAGCTATGTTATTTTCTAGTCAGACTAGTTAGGAATAGGCAGAAGATGAGCTCTGCTGACAAGTATGCTAAAATGTCAGTGACTCAGCTGGTCAAGGAATGTAAAGCCAGGGGAGTGCAGCAAGCCAGTATGTCAAAGGAGGAAATGGTCGCAACTTTGTGCACAGTGCAGTATGGAGAAAATCTGCAGGGAACCAAACCAGGACAGTCTATTCCATCTAAGGAGGACTTTGCAGCCAGATGGATTTACACAGACTGGCACTGAAAATGAAGCTCATGGAACTTCAAGCAGCTGAGTGAATGTGACAACTGGAAGCAGATGAGAGTGAAAAACAACGACAGCATGAAACGGAGATGGTTCTCTTACGCCAGAAGGATGTGAGTCATGGGGAGAGAGAAAATTTCACCCAAAAAGTCCAGGTCATTAGTCAACCTTTTCCCTCATTAAAAGGAGGGTGATAATGTAGATTCTTTTTTAAGGGCTTTTGGCAAAGTTAAAGAAAGCTTGCTTGCTTGTTATCAGCTAACTGCAGAACTGTATAGAAAAAAAGTTGAGAATACAGGAGAAAGGCAGATAAAAGTATGGCCGAGTGTATTGCAGAAATCAGCACTTATCTTCAAGGATGGGTGAGTGGATGTAATGTTACCATGTTTGAAAAGCTTGCAGGTCTTTTGGTCAGGGAACAAGCCCTTAGTACTATGCCAGAAGACATGAGGATTTGGGTGGCAGACCGGAAGTGTAATACAGCTGTGGAGATGAAAATGAAAGGGGACCCTTACCTAACTAGCAGGTTGCCACTTTAAAGGAAGGGGCCCAGCATGTCACAAGGGGATAAGGGAACCCATGAGGGGCAGCCAAGGCCATCCCAGCTACTTGCACAGGACAAAGGGTTGGCTGCACGTTCAGGTACATGCCTAGGTTTTGGGGCTAGATGTTTTAAATGTAATCAAATGGGACATGTAAGGTCTTGTTGTCCATTAAGGCAGGGGAAGAACAAAGATCTTGAAGCATCCAGTAAGACTAGCATTACTACAGTGGTGGGTTGTTTAGAGGCAACAGCTGTAGGAAAGGAGGTCATTGCCAAAAGGGACACAGCCTCAGGCATAACCAAAGTCAAGCCTGCAGTGGTCAGTCAAGAGCAATACTTGCCTGAGCAGTCCACTCCACTAAGAGCCTTAGATGGGAAGCCTTTTCAGGTACCTTTGGCCAGAGTCTGTCTGGAATGGAAAGGGGTGCAAGGCAATAAGCAGGTTGCTGTGTTTGAGGACATTTCTGCTGATGTCCTAATAGGAAATGATTTTGACAGTACAGTACCCTGTGTGCATGCTGTTACATGCAACCAGACAGAGAGGCAAACCCGTAGGGTAGGCAGTAGTGGGGAGAACCAGCCAGAGCCCACACCTCCATGTGGGGCTGGTGATGTGGCTAGTACAGAGGGGGGCTGGGTGGAAGCATTGACCTGGGTTCTGAGCCACAGCAGGAGAAATGTACTGGGATTCCCTTGGACAGTGATACTTCTAGGGGAGAGGTAAGTGTTAGTCAGTCTGAACTTGGGGCACTACTGGTAGACAGTACCAGATCTCCTCTGGAGAGGGAGATGGGGAGGGTCAGTAAGGAAGCTGAGGCAGGCTCACCTCTCAGACCCTACTTTACAGGACATGAGGGAGGTAGCCAAGGAGGCTTCAGATACTCAAGTTCCATTTTTTTGGAATAAAGGATTGTTATACAGGAAATGGATCCCTGAATGAGGACTACAGGGAGAGGAAGTACATCAGTTGGTAGTACCCAGGGTCAATCAACTGGCACTCCAGGCAATAGCTCATGGTATTCCTTTTGCATGCCATATGAGCATAAAATATACTAAAAGACGGCTTATGCAGAACTTTTATTGGCCTGGGATTGCAAAGAATTTAACAAGGTACTGCAGAACTTGGGAGCAAGCCTGGAGACAAAGCCACAGCTGCTTTGATGCCTTTGCCTGTTATTGAGGAGCCATTTCAGAGGGTAGCTATGAATATTGTGGGACCTGAAGTACTCCACGTTCCACTGGTAAGAAATGTATACTAGTAGTGGTAGGTTATGCCATTAGGTACCCAGAAGCAGTGGTTGTGTCTTCCACTGAAGCAGAGATGGTAGCAAATGCTTTACTAGGCATTTTCAGCAGGGTAGACTTTGTTAGGAAAATACTGACAGAGGTGTCAACTTTGTCAGACCCGCTGGCATGCTTGTGGAAATGCTGTGGGCTAAAACACCTAAAGGTTACCCCCTACCATCCACAGACAAATGGTCTGGTGGAGAGGTTCAACTCTACATTGAATACCATGTTAAGGGTATTTGCAGTCCAGTTCAAGGAGGAGTAGGACAAGTACCTACCCCATCTTCTCTTTGCATACAGAGAGGTACCCAAGGAATCTACAAGTTTTCACCTTTTGAGTTACTGTATGGTCTCGGGGTAAGGGAGCCTCTGGATATACTTTGTGATGATTAGGAAGGTGAGTGTGATTCCCACAAACAGTCTGCTGTGGAATATGTTCTGAACCTCAGGAATAGGCTTAGGGAGCTCATGGGGTGGCTCAGGAGCATCTAGCACAGGCACAGCAGCAGCAAAAGGTCTGGTGTGACAGGACAGCTAGAGCAAGAGAGTGTTCTGTAGGACAACAGGTGATGGTGTTTATTCCTTAAGACACACCAAGCTGCAGGCAGCCTGTGAGGACCCTTTCACCACTGTGAAAAAGGTGAGTGATGTCAACTACATGATAGAGTTGCTAGGCAGGAGGCCAAAGAGCAAACTCTAACATATTAAAGCCCAACCATGGCAGAGGGGCCCTGGTACTTAGCATGTGCAGTGAGTTGTAGGAGCAGCCAGAAAGGGATCTAGAAGTAGATGATCTTGGTGGTGGTCGATCTGACACCTCAGTGGATGGGATGGCCCTCCCCAACTGACCTGTAGCCAGGTTGAGGAAATACAAGCAGCATTGCAGGAATTCGAGGATATCTTTACTGGTAAGCCAGGGTGTACCCACTTGATGGAGCACCATATAGACACAGGACCACAGCAACCAGTTAATCTCCATACAGACGACTTGAAAGAGTTAGACAAACTCTGAAAGAGGAACTGAAGGATATGTTGGAACTGGGAGTAATCCAAGAGACCAACAGTCTATGGACCTCACCAGTGGTGCTGGTACGTAAGAAGGATGGCAGCACCTGCTTCTGTGTAGATTGCAGGAAAGTAAACAGCCATATGTAGTCAGATGCTTACCCAATGCCCAGGACAGATGAAGCCTTAGAGCAGTTGGGTGGGGCTAAGTATTTCACTACTATTGGCTTGACCAAGGGTTATTGGCAGGTATCCTTGACATCTGCAGCCAGGGAGAGATCAGTGTTTGTGACTCCATTTGGGTTGTGAGAGTTTACAAAAATGACTTGAAATAAAAAAATGCCTCCGCAACCTTCCAGATGGTGGTGCATCACATCCTAACCGGACCAGGAGACTGTGCTATTGCTTATTATGATATTCCCATCTATAGCTGGTCCTGGACAGAACATGTGCAGCATGTCAGGGAAGTGTTGGGCACATTGCAAAGGGCAGAGCTGACTATCAAGGCTAACAAGTGTCAAGTGGGTATGGCAGAGGTATTTTATCTGGGTCAGAGAGTAGGTGATGGAAAAATCAGACCAGAACCTGCCAAGGTTGAGGTTATTCAGGCATGGTTTACCTCTGCTACAACAAAACAGGTACGGGCGGTTCTAGGAACACCTGGGTACTATAGGAAATGTGTTCCCCAGTATAGTACAATAGCTGCTTCACTTACAGACCTGGCCAGGTAAAGTTGTTTGGACACCAGCCTGTGAGCAGGCATTTCCAAAGCTCAAGGAGTTTCTTAGTGGACCCCCTGTATTGGCCAATCCTCGTAATAGTCAGAAATTCATTGTACAAGTAGATGCTTCTCTATGGGGTGGGAGCTGTACTTAGCCAGGTTTCCTCAGAGGGAGAAGAGCACCCTGTTATGTATTTGACTGATAGACTTCAACCCAGAGAAGAATCTTATGCAGCCATAGAGAAAGAATGTCTGGGTATAATTTAAGCACTGCATAAACTACAACCTTAAGCCCAAGTTGGATACTTAAACTGCAAATCTTGCTTTACCCTGTGGATGCATTCCTCTGGCAGAAGGCATTGACAAATGCTTGTCATTCAGTGCATTTACAAGGAATAAGCATACTGCTGCAGTAGCTATTGTAGCAGTGAAAATCCTGTTGCCAGTGCACTTAACAGTATCAGGACTGTAGAACTGGGTTATATATATTTTGCATGCTACCACTAAAGATCTTTAAAATGTGCATTTAAAAATAAGTCATCTAGTTGGGGACTTAGGTTCAAGGATGTTGAAGGATGCCACTATGCAAACTAATGTACTTTGCAAATCTCTGCGCAGAGCCACTGTGTAGTTCTTGAATATTAAGATCCTAGACTGCTATTTTAATCACCTTTCTTGTACTTTGCAAATCTCCTTTGCACAAAGCTCTTTAGTTCATGTAACTCATGAATATTGAAATCCTGGAATGACAGTGAAATCACCTTTCTGGTCACCATTAAAGCCAAAGTTTTACTTTATTTTAACATTCAGACTACTACATAGCTGTACATTGTTACTTTGGTGTCCTTTGATGGCTGTAAACAAAACAAAACAAAAAAAAAACAGCAATCTGCATAGCTAAATAAATCGAAAATATAAAAGGTAAAAGGAACCACATACAGAAACTTTTTCTGTAAGAACTCTTCTTCAGGCTGTTAACAGAACAACTGAAGCATGCACCTTTTGCAGGAAACTGTCTAGGATGAAGTTGCTTTAATTTAGAGGGAAAAGACAAATAAACCTGCTATTATGACCAGACACCTTATCTCTTCCAGCTTGCACTGTTACTTGGCTCCTTTATCCAAAAAGAAATTGTTATAGTCTGTACCTCTGACAATAACTTGCAGCTTGAACAACTGCCATAAGAAATATAAGTAACCGTGTATAATTGTACCAGGCCTTAGAGATGGTTCCCTATAGGCACTTAGAAAAGAGCCCATGGATTTGGCAAGCCCACATGTGCCTTGTGGATGAATATCACAAATTTGCGTAATCGGCCACTAGTAAACAGCTCAGAGTATTTGTCAAGGAACCTATAAATACTCAGTAAGTCTGCAACCCAAAAAACATTAACAGAAATGTACCTAGAGGGGTACTATGCAGTATTCAAGGGCATGGATGTTAACTACATCTGAAGTCAGTTAGAATAAGTGCCATTAATGGACAAATTAAGAGCTAATGTTTGTAGCAGAAAGTCAGAGGGTGAAGGACAGTCCAGTACAGATTAATAAGAATGATTGTTAGACGTTCAGGATTTCTTTTGGTTGTGCTGCGCAATATGAAAATTCTTATATGAAGCCAGATGAAGGCTGAAAAGAAGCCTGAACTTAATTGTAGGTTTAATTTTGTCCTGTCATTAAAATTAAAGTGTCTGTATCTTACATAATTTTTCTTCATAAAGTGTGTAGCTTGCTTACTGTGTAGCAGAGTCTAAAACCATTTTAACTCAAAACATTTGAGTTCAATGCATTTTTTAATATTTTTATAAGTAAACGGCTGTGCATTTTATTCTTATTTATTTAATCCACAACCATATTTATGTATTTAATTATTTTTCTGAGATTTGCCTAGTGTGTGCCTTCTAGCCTTAAGTGTATATACTTGATGCCTGTGCTGACCTACAGTTGTACCTTCTAAAATAAAGGAAGTAGAGGGTGAAGAGGCACGGCACAGCAAACTAAACTAGTATTTACCAATTCACTCAAAAGATATTGTCTCTGAGTGCCTTGTTACAGAAAGAGGGCACAAGGCAATGGATGGAAGACTGCAAGTAGAACTTGAACAAAGCTAAGAAAATGATCTTGTTGGAAAAGTCTTTAACCACCTTGATTTGTCTTGGCCTATTAAGATAGCTGTGTAATGAAATTTATTATTGAATTGGTGCTGATGTCCTTCAAGGATGCATCTGCAGTCCTAACATATGGGTTGTCCTGCCTCAGGCAGCCCTTCGGTCGGCCGGATTCCAAAGTCTGGGTCTGGCCTCGGCTGATGTCGCACTTCACCCAACGTCATAGCTGCTGGGGTATAAAGGCATCAGCCAACGCCATTTTCCTCAGTCTTTCTTGCCGCGCGGTGCCCGAAACAGAAGCTGTTCGCGCCGGTCGGTCAGATCCAGAGATTTCTACTACCGAAGACTTCTAAAAAAGCTAAGTACCCCGTTGGGGACTCTTTCTTGCCTCAGCCGATGTCAGACAAAGTAAATAATTGTTTAACTTGTGGGAAACAAATACCTCATAAGGATTTCCACTCTTACTGCCTTCCTTGCTTAGGCCCAGACCACGACGTATCAGCTTGTCTAGCCTGTGCTTCCTTCAACCGACGGACGCTTAGACGTCGGTCGGAGTTTGCAGAGGAGTTTTTTGGTCCCGCTTTTGCATATAAAATGCCGTCGGAGACTCCGACTACACAATTAGCTAAAAAGCGCAAGGAAAAGGACCGACACTTGTGGTCCGCGGTTTCGGCTGAAACCACGGTTAGGCCAACCACGAGTGTCTCGGATTCGGCTGAAACCGAGTCCTCGGTTCTTCCTTCAACTGAAAGCATGCCTCCGATAACCGAGGCCTCACAGAGCATGGCTGAATCTGCTACTGAAATTACTGCTACAGAAGCAGGCACCCAGGATTTGTCAGACACTATTCCTTTAGACATTTCTACCCCTGCACGTGGGGCTGCTAGACCCCCTGCTTCTATGTCTATCAAGGCCTTTTCCAGGGCTAAAGCAGCTAAATCTTCTAAGGCCTTACCTACAAAAGCTCCCTCACACAGGCCTACCTCTAGTTCCCAGATACTCAGCCTGGCTGAGGATCTTATTTCTTTGATCAGGGGATCCCAACCTCACTCAGACAGGGCCTCTCAACCTCCTCCAGATAAGAGGCCTAGGACTGAACCCCCTGAACCTGTCTCTACAGACTATTCCTCGGATGACTCAGATATTTCAGACCATCAGGAAGGCCCATATTCTCCTTATGAGGATTCTGATGCAGAAGACTCCATTCCTTCTGCTTCTCCTCCTGAAGAATTTTCTTTTGGGGAAACCCTACATTCTATGAGGGAACACTTCCAATGGCAGGGCCAGGATTTTTCAGATTCAAGGAAAAGGCTAAGGACTTTTTTACACTTACCACAGCATAGGCATTTAGCCATTCCTCCAGTACTATCAGTTGTTGATGATGCATATAATGATGCCAGTACTGCCCCTGATTCTCTTCCTCCGGCCCCTGCCAAGCCTGATAGATATTACAGGGTCCCGGACACACACTACCACTTGTATAAGGCTCATGTTGCAGACCCAGAAACCATTTCACAGGGCCCTAAAGGTGTGGCAGCTGCCTCTGCCAAAAACCCTCTTCCCTCTGAAAGGGAATCTAGAGCATTAGAGAGATGGGGTAAAAAGGTTTATACATCTGCTACTCTTTCGGCCAGGGCCTTAAACTGTCAATTTCACATGATTCAGTACCAGGAATTTTTGTTAGACCAGCTAAATAAAAAACTGTCCTCTCCTGAACCTATAGACCGCAAGTCCCTTCAGGATGTGGTACATAACTCTCAGCAGGTCAGTAATCATTTCTTAAAATGTGGCTATGATGCATTGGAGGCTTCCTTTAGATCAGCTATGACTGGAGCAGTGATTCAAAGGCATGCCTGGTTAAAAGAACCAGACCATGTTAAGTCAAAACTCCTAGATGCTCCTATGGAGAAACAAAGTTTGTTTGGCTCCCCTGCACAGGAGGTTCTAAAGAAAGTGGAAGAAAAGGCAAAATCTGTCCAAACAGTCAAGGATTTCTTACAGGTCCAACCTCCGAGGTTTAGCAGTAATTGGCCTTCGAAGAATTGGTCCTTTCCAGACACCTCCAGAGCACAGAGAGGCAGAAATAGACGCCCAAGAGGCAGAGGTCAATCTAGGGGTGCCTACAGGGGACGTCAGTGGCAACCTGCCAACCAGAGAAGTGCTGCCACAGCTGCAACTACAACCACTTCCACAGGACAGACACAATGACTTGGCTCTGGTTCCGCCTACCAGGGAACAACTGGAAGCACCCTTGGGCGGAAAGCTAGCCTTATTTTCCGACAACTGGCATTGCATTACAGGAGACAAATGGACTTTACAAACAATAGACAAGGGCTACAGGTTTCACTTCCACACTCTACCAAAAAAGAGAGGAATGCCAAACCTTCCACCAAGCCAAAAACAGAGGCTCAAAAACAAATCAACAACTTACTAAGGATGAGAGCTATAGAAAAGGTACCACCTATGGAACAAGGCCAAGGATTTTACTCCAGGCTATTCCTTGTACCAAGAAAAGAAAATCAATGGAGACCTATTCTCGACTTCTCCGCACTGAACACATACCTCATTGTTCCAAAATTCAAAATGCTGACCCTCCAGCAACTTCTTCCCATGCAGGGCAAGGAGTCTTGGCTGGTGACTCTAGATCTCAAGGAGGCATACCTGCACGTCCCTATACGACCAGATTGCAGAAGACACCTCAGATTTCTTGCAGGATCAGAGCATTATCAATTCTCAGCATTGCCCTTTGGCTTATCTACTGTGCCCAGAGTATTCACGAAATGCCTGGCATCAGTAATTGCTCATTGTAGGCTTCAGGGAATTCAAATTTACCCATACCTGGACGACTGCCTAATACAAGCGGACAACAAGACAAAATTAACAAAGATTTGGCAAATGTCATACAACTGTTGCAAGCCTTGGGATACACAGTCAACATTCAAAAGTCAAGGCTAGTACCATCCCAAAGGATAACATTTTTGGGTGCAGAACTGGATACAACAACTCAGATGGCTTTTCTCACAGAAGAAAAACAAAAGCAACTACCAGTCTATTTCATGACATTAACAACACAAACTCAGCTTACTGCAAGGAAAGTCCTGCAAGCCCTGGGTTACATGGCATCCTGCATAATATTGATCCCGCATGCCAGGCTGCATATGAGAAAGTTGCAATGGTACCTAAGGAATGTATGGTCTCAACACAAGCACAGTCTAGAAGCCCAGATTCCAATAATTCCATGCCTGAAAAAGAATTCCTGTGGTGGGCTCAGGCCTGTCAGATGAACAGAGGATTGCCTTTCCACAAACCACATCCAAGCCAGACCATCACCACGGACGCCTCAGACCTAGGCTGGGGGCACACATGGAGGACAAGTGTATACAAGGCCTATGGACCCAAGACCAGCTGAATCTACACATAAATCTATAGGAGATGCTGGCAGTGAAACATGCAATCCAGGCATTCAGACCATTCCTCCAACAAGGTCACCTGCTGATAAGGACGGACAATACCACAGTCATGTGGTACATCAACAAACAGGGAGGTACACACTCATATCCTCTATGCCGGATGGCAATGGACCTGTGGAATTTGGCCCTGAATCTCAACATTCAACTACAGGCCAGATTTGTACCAGGAAAAGAAAATTCACTAGCAGACACCTTAAGCAGAACTACCACGGATGCTCACGAATGGATGCTGCATCCAGAGATCTTCAAAACCATAACAAAGAAATGCGGAATGCCAGAGATAGACCTGTTCGCCTCCCCACACAACCACCAATTGATGAAATTCTGCTCAAGAGCATACCACCCACTTGCCTGGAGGGTGGACCCCCTTTCCTTCAGCTGGAAAAACCTGACAGCATATGCATTTCCACCTCTTCCTTTGATGTACAAAGTCCTACTGAAGATCAGAGAGGAACAGCCAAAGGTAATCCTGATAGCTCCAGACTGGCCAAGGCAACATTGGTACCCGCTACTGAGAAGCATGTCTCGGACACACTCATGGCCTCTACCTCTATGTCCCTTACTTCTAACACAGAACAACTACAAGACCCTGCATCCAAACTTGAAAACACTGCAGCTAGCTGCTTGGAATATTGCATAAAACAAAATAAACCAGATTTATCTCAGAGGGTTAAGGACATTATCCTGGAGGCACGCAGACCCTCCACAAGGAAAACTTATTCAGCCAAATGGAAAAGATACCTCATTTGGAGTGCAGCAAAGGGAGAAAATGTCTCATTGGCAAACATAGCACACATCCTGGAATACTTAGCAGAACTGTTCCACAATGGCCTGTCCTACTCCTCCATTAAGATTCATGCATCAGCAATTTCAGCAGAGTACAACATGGATCCTCCTGTCTTCTCTCATCCTCTACTCAGGCAGTTCTTGAGAGGAATCAAAAATGTAAAGCCTCCATGGAAACCACCTTTACCTACATGGGATCTCAACTTTGTGCTGGAAAAATTAACACTTCCCCCTTTTGAACCAGCAGCAACAGCAGTCTTACAGTTCTTATCTTGGAAAACTGCTTTCCTGCTAGCAATCACTTCAGCAAGAAGGGTATCTGAGTTACAGGCATTAATGGCAGTACAGCCTTTCCTTATCTTCCATCAGGATAGAGTGTCTCTGAGAACTAATCCTACTTTTATGCCAAAAGTGGTCTCCAGGGTATCATTGAACTTGGCTTCCTGGAACGTATCCTTGTTATAATTGTAACTATTGCAAGTTCATAACTAAAAATCAAGTTTTTGTGCATCCAGAACTTGACTTTACCTTTACACCTAGGTTTAGAGCTAACTGTGACACCTCTGGCTTAATCTATCTAGCCACATGCGAACATTGCAATGCATTTTACATAGGCCTTACCAAAAGGAAACTCAAGAATAGGATATATAATCATCAATATGATATAAAAAAGAAAAATGAGTTGAATGCCTTGGCTAAGCATGTGATTTCTAATCCATCGCATTCCTTTGTATTCAGGGTGTTGCAAGTGGTAGAAGCTACAGATAGAGGTGGTGATTATTTAAACCAGATAGAACTAAATGAACTTAAATGGATACTTAAATTGAGAGGTCATTACCCCCCAGGTCTGAACAATTACATCACTATCAGATCATTTCTTAATAATCGAAGATGATATTATTTAATGTAGAACGGATAGGTTTGTTCAGCAGCCTGTAGTTATAACCAATGGTTTCATGTGCAAAACAGTTTTTAATATGCATCTCATACACTTCCATTTTTTATTTTATTTTATTTCATACTGATTTATTTAATATTATGGCCCTTTGACACCATTTTTAAATTTTCCTCACTTCATCATACAATAGATTTTAGTGAAGAGAATTTCTAATTGAATTTATATTTATGTTAATCATTATTTATTTATTTATATATTTATATTTACATATTTATACTTTTATATACCTACATTGAATTAAAATATAAAATAAAATAAATTATTTATACATATTCATTTACTACCCTTTTTATGTATTTATTCATATTCATACACCTATATGCATATATATTTATTTATTTATTTACATAGTTGTCGGATTATTAGCTTATATATTTATATCAAATATTCATTCAATCGAGCTTTGGCATATACTAGCAAAATTAATTTAAAGGCTTTTTGAGGAGTATAGTTTACACTAATATATGTTAAATGAGTTGTAACTGTCTCATAAGTTTTCCTAATGACCTATGCCAGCAAGAATTGCACTAAATGTTAGTTTGGTTGCACTTTTGCATCAGTATGTCTCAGAGATAAGAAACACTCACTTGGCTTCGATGAACCGCTAAATGCATTTGAAGCCTCACGTTTAGAATAAGAGACAGTCACTTTGTTGTAATGATTTTTTGAACATATTTTTGAAGTACTATGAAGAGTCTATTCTACCACATCTCATTTTACATTTTCTATATATGTACCTTTGATTCATACGTTTTATTGCACATACACTTTTTAACTTGATTTTTTAACCTGAACTCTTTTAAATCAGCTGTTTTTAAGTACAGTTTTTCCTTAAATTTTGAATGTTTTAAGGCTTGATTTTTTCTAATGATTTTCTGTGGCTAATTGATTAATTCAATGTACCTGTTTATTGGCTAAGCCTCCCTATAAATTCTCTGATGTTAGCACATTTAAATTGTCTGATAGGCGTGGCTACCTTCTGTTTGTTTTAATAATAAAAAGTAAAAACTTGTTACGTGGAGAGTCGGAAGTTTTTGTTATATATTGAACCAAGTGATTCATTTACCTACATTCTTCCCCAACCCACAGAACAGGGGGGAAAGATTACTACATACCTTGGATGTGCACAGACAATTACGCTACTATCTGGACAGAACTAAGACCAACAGAAAAACTGACCAGCTTCTGGTAGCATATGCAACAGGAGTGCAAGGAAAAGCAATTTCAGAACAGACAATCTCAAAATGGATAGGAAATTGCATTAGATTTTGCTACTCTTTTCATGGAAAGACAACTCCTGAAAATATCAGGCCTCACTCCACAAGAGCTACAGCCACCACTACAGCTTTCCTACGAGGAGTGGCTACCAAAGACATTTTAGAAGCTGCTACTTGGAGCTCCGTGCATACATTTGCCAAACATTATAATCTTCCTTTATACTCCAGATCCCGAGCAGGTTTTGCAACTGCTGTTTTGCAAGGGATCTTAACTACACCATCTTTATATTAGTGCCTCCTCCCCCAGTTTGGCTATGGTATTCTACCCATATGTTAGGACTGCAGATGCATCCTTGAAGGACATAGTACAGTTTTATGCATTACCATAAATGTAGATGTCCGATAGGTATGCATCTGCAGTCAGGATTACCCACCCTCCTTCCCCTCTGTGATATTCCTAGGGTACCTACCCCTCTTTTAGCTAGCTGGGGGAATCTATTATGGTGTATTTGTTTGTATGTATATATGTATATATATATATATTTTGCTTTCTACTGTTTGGAATTATTTGCATTTATCCAAATTTAGCCTTCCTAGAGGGCACCTGGCATCTGGGGCAAGAAACACTGAGGAAAATGGTGTCGGCTGATGCCTTTATACCCCAGCAGCTATGACATCGGGTGAAGTGCGACATCAGCCGAGGCCAGACCCAGACTTTGGAATCCGGCTGACCAAAGGGCTGCCTGAGGCAGGACAATCCATATGTTAGGACTGCAGATGCATACCTATCGGACATCTACATTTATGGTAGGTACAAAACTGTACTTTCTCTTGCATGAACATCAGGGTGGTGCAGAGAGACCCAGTTTGTTTCAAGATCAATGTAAACCAAGACTGAAAACAGCTGGGCTCAGATAAACAGAAAGTCCATTAGCTTTTCTGGGCAAGTAGAGGAGTGCACAGTGTGTATAAAAGCTTTTGACTGGTTACAGATCGCCAGCCACTGCTAGTCATATCCAACTTGGGGGTGGGGTGA
The DNA here is from genome assembly GCF_019279795.1 of Protopterus annectens. NCBI lineage: Eukaryota > Metazoa > Chordata > Ceratodontiformes > Protopteridae > Protopterus > Protopterus annectens. Next base: position 11,806,266 of record NC_056729.1, on the reverse strand, counting down.
TAACTGTAATAACTACAAAATGATTCCAATGCTGACCCCAGTTTCCTAGCTGGGACATTTATTTGACACTGAATACATGGATTCTCATGACTTCCCCAGAAAAAGCCTAATGAAACCATCAAAAAGGGATACAGTGCATGTACTGCATATTAGTTTTGCAGTTCCTTGTCATGAGCAGTATTACACCGACAGATATTAGAAGTGTCACAAGTGCATGGATTATTCAAAAAACCTGGCCTACTGTTAATAGATTTTGTATTCTAATTTTGCTTCAAGGAAAGAGCACCTCTCTGTATAGTTAGGAATTTAATATGACTGTAGAATAACTATAGTCAACTTACTTTCCATGGTGCTGGATACTACACACTTAGGGACATCTTGTAAAGGGGAAAATAAAAGCTAATGGCCAAAGTTACATATAGTAGCCTGACATTAATAATGAGACAGAAAATTTAGAAAGACGTTGCAGTGGAATTCAGATTTTCTTGAATGCACCATAATCAACACTGCTGCATTGTTGAGAATGGCTGTCTGGGCCATGCCATTGTATCCCTAATGACTTTGTGGACCTTGTTATATGGACTCTGTGTTTCCAATTGCAGCGGATACACAGCCAAAGTAACTTGAAATCACTATGACAGAATAAGTACTGTCTATCATACACTGAAAGCAAATGATGACTGCAACTGCACCTCTGAATGGATGGCTGATCAAATTCATCGACAGAGACAGATGCGTGACCAAAAGTATTTCCAGAAGGAAGTCATTAACCAGCTTCAACCCCAAAAAGGGATGTCAGACAAAAACATTTGACCAGAGAAATGAATGGTCAAATTCATTCCACACTATCAAACAACTAGGATACCAACATCACAATACCCTTAACTGGAGACAACACTGGAGGACCTGCCTGGGTCACTTTTCCGAGTTTAGTAATAATTACTGAGCAGCTACCCAGAGTGCTTGAAGAAATCTCAGAGGCTAAATTTGTGAGGAAGGGAAAAGATGTATAATCAGGGGAAAGTACAAGTAATAATAATTTATTTATGCTTTGTTTACTGGGTTAGTCCCAGTAACCTAGTGAACTCCAGGGGAAATCTGAGATGGTATTCATACTGACTAGGGAAACTTTGGCTAGAGTACCAGAGAACTTCCATTACGCTTTTCAGTAAGTGCTATGGGATGTTTTACATCCTGCTTAAGTACAATCAACCCAGCCAGATGGGGCCTTGTCAGTGTCAGTATTGGAAAATGAATCCAGGCAGCTGGGATCAGATCAGAACTCACCACCTTCTGATCTTCCAGCATCAAAGGTGAATGTGCTGCCTGTTAAGACTGACATAATTAAAATGAGTATTAACAATTATAATAAGTTCTTCTGAGTAATACATATGCAGTGTACATTACCATTTTGACAAATAATGTTAAATTCCTTGGGATGACAATGCATGGGACTCAGGGACACTGGCTCAGAGGCAATGACAGCCCTAGCTGGGGGGTGTGTAAAGAAACACAATTCTAAGCAGTGAATTTTAACATGAATGTTGTGTTTGTTACAAAAAATGTAGTGCATGTGTATGGAAACTGATTTGCCAGTGTTTTAGCCTTATTAACAAATTCAAATAAACACATGTACACATGCATCTCTGTGGACACACCACTTTAACTCCTGAAGTAGTAAGTCAAATGTTCTTGTGCTACAGATCTCCATCTGAATATTTATTCAGCAATGCTAATGTAAGGAATTGTTTTGCGAATACATAACAATAAGAACATTTAAAGCAGTGACCACTGTTATATGTTTGGACATTATCTGAAGCACTCTTTTTTAATGTTAAATGCTATTACACTGATGCAGTAAAGGCACTGGTACCTAAGTAAATGCCCATGAGTAGATCTTGTAAAGGTGTCATTTTTAATGCACCTTTGAGAATTTTTTTTTTTTGCTTTCCACATCTGAATACCTAGCAACTGTATTTCGCCTGCCTTTCTGTTACATTGAAGCTGTTTTTACTGCATTTAACTTAATATTGCACTTGGAATCCTTGTTTGTTACTATTTGACTGTATTTGTAGCAAATTCTTCTGTGTAAGCTGTAGTAGCTGATTCATAGCATTTATAAGTGTTTGCTGTACCTGTCTTCTGCCTGTTTTGTGAACACAAACAGAAAAAAAAAGAAACAATATCTCTTCGTTTTCCTGCTTTACTAGATTTAGTCCAGTTTCAGAGTTGCTGATTCCTGGGCTTTGGTTGTAGTTCACATGTACTGTTTCCTTTGCCTTATTTGGGGAAAGGAAGGCTACCTTAACTTACCAGTGGGAGTGGGAAGCATTCTGAGCTTGCCCTTTGTCCAGTTTTGTGAGGTTTCAGCCCAGTAACTAGTAGTTTATTGAGTCGGTTTGGGCCAGTTTCTAGCTTTTCCAGCCCCTGGTATAAAACTTTCAGCTTGTACCTACTCAGCTTTTAACAGACTCACGTGGAGCCAGCAAGAAGTAATCCAGAGGCTGCAGAGAGCTGAATAGCGACTTTTGCTTGATACTAAAGTATATTATTTTGTTGCTTTCCACATCTGAATACCCTAGCAACTGTGTGCCATACTGCCTTTCTGTTACATTGAGCTGTTTTTACTGCATTTAACTTAATATTGCACTTGGAATCCCTTGTTTTGTTGCTATGTTGACTGTATTTGTAACAAATTCTTCTGTAGTAAGCTGTAGTAAGCTGATTCTATAGCATTTATAAGTGTTTGCTGTACCTGTTTCTGCCTGTTTGTGAAAAAAAAGAAAAAAAGAAAAAATATCTCTTGTTTTCCTGCTTTACTAGTTTAGTCCAGTTTCAGAGTTGCTGATTCCTGGGCTTTGGTTGTAGTTCACCAATATGCCTGTTTCCTTGCCTTATTTGGGGAAGGAAGCTACCTTATGCTTACCAGTGGGAGGTGGGAAGCATTGAGCTGCTCTTTTGTCCAGTTTGTAATTCATACAATGATAACTATGGTAGTTTATTGGTCGTTTGGGCCAGTTTCTAGCTTTTTCCAGCCCCTGGTATAAAACTTTCAAAGCTTGTACCACTACTCGCTGAACTCACGTGGGCCAGCAGAGTAATCCAGGCTGCAGAGAGCTGAATAAGCGACTTTTCTTGATACTAAGTATTTTTTTTTGTTGCTTTCCACATCTGAATACCTAGCGATTGTATTTCCTGCCTTTCTGTTTACATTGAAGCTGTTTTTACTGCATTTAACTTAATATTGCACTTGGAGATCCTTGTTGTTACTATTTGACTGTATTTGCCAGCAAATTCTTCTGTATAGCTGTAGTAGCTGATTCATAGCATTTATAAGTGTTTGCTGTACCTGTTTCTACCTGTTTTGTGAAAAAAAGAAAAAAAAGAAAATATCTCTTGTTTTTCCTGCTTTACTAGTTTTAGTCCCAGTTTCAGAGTTGCTGATTCACTGGAGCTTTGGTTGTAGTTCACAATGTACTGTTTCCTTGCCTTATTTGGGAAGGGAAGCTACCTTTAACTTACCAGGTAGAGGTGAGGAAGCATTGGGCTGCCTTTGTCCAGTTTTGTGGGGTTTCAGCCAGTAACTAGTAGTTTTATTGGTGCGTTTTGGGAGCGGTTCTAGATTTTCCAGCCCCTGAGTATAAAGCGGCGCGTTAAAAGCTGCGATTTAAGCGGAGCTGCCACTGTTGCACACTAAGGCAGTGCACGGTTAAGCAGGTTTAAACTATTAGACTACCTAAAGTCCACTCTTCAAATTTTCCCTTAAAACTACGCTTCCTCGAGACTATACTACTGATCAAATCAGCATATCCTATAACTAAAAGATCATCTACTTGACTCCAAGTAGACTATTCTCTATCTATTAAACCTAGCACTTGCTCCTACAGTACTTGTACCTTGATACGGCCTCTCTTGTCACAGATAGTACCCAAAAGGCAACCCCCATTTCTCGGTCACCCACGTCCCCGGAATCTTTTTTTTAAAGTTTTTTCGTCTGCACCCTTCTAGCATGTCGGGGATCAGTTGCTAGTGTCCTCTCCTGCTCAGCTGGTGAACCACCGGGAATATTGAGGAGCAATGTTTCAATTGCCTCATGTACCTGAACAACCCTCTCCTCCTCCCACAAAACATACAAATACATGCGAGAGAGATGCAACTACTCTGTGGCCAAACTGGGCTGAAGCTCTCCTCAACATAGGACCTATGGCAGACCAGTCAGGAGGAGAAGGTTACCACACACACTATAAGACCCAGTCTCACATAGTACAGCATTACAACCTCAAATCATTTACACATAAACACACAAAGACCCATACTCGGGAGGCTCCTGATCAAAAAATCTACCAAAACAGCAGAGGCCTACAAAGCAGACACCCAAACAACCACCACCTCAGAGACACTGTACACCATAACCTTTGCAGACCTCCACAGTCAGAGTGTCCCCAAACCAAGGTCCCCCAGGCCCTTAAAAGGCCCCAAAAACACAATTTTCGGCTAGAATCCGCCACATAACACTAGTCAGGTACATCTTTTTTTTTATGGTTTAACCCTTTTTTAAAATTTTTTCCTATTCTTCTGTTTTAGTGGGAATTTTTTGTTTAATTTTGAAAATTTTTTAAATTTTTTAATTTTACATTTTCCTTTTTCCAATTGAAAATTAAATTAAAAAAAATTATTTATTTTTTTTTCCCCTTTTATGTTTTACTTTATAAACCTTAGCATTTAAATTTTTTATTTCAATTTGGGAATTGCTTAAATTTTTAAATATTCTTAAACCCATTTTCTTACAAAATTTTCCCTTAAACCCTTTGAATATTTTTACACTAATAATGTTAAATTTTTAATTCTCAAAATTTTCCAATGCCCTTTTCCCAAAATTAAACAAAATGTTAGTTTTTTTTTTTGATCGGATTCTCAAGAAAAGCCCCCCAAAAGGCAAACCCCCAAATTTTTTTGGAACCCACGTGAATAAAAAGTTTTTTTTAAATTTTTTTGGGGATATTTTTGGTCCTTTGGGTCTTTTAACCTAATTTTACATTTTCAATTGCCTTTGATCAACGATTCCTCCACAACCCTTTTTTTAACCTGAATTTTAAATCACTGAAGCAGTTTTTAATTTTTGGAAGGGAAGGGCCTTTTTTAAAAGGTTTTCCAAATTGAAATTCAATGTACCTTTTACAACCCCCAAAAAATTTCTCTTTTAAACAAAAATGTCTGATAGGCTATGTACATTACCCGGGAAAAAAAAAAAACCCCCCTGGAACCAATTTGAATATAAACCCAAGTGATTAAAACCCTACACCCCCCCCCAAAACCCAAAAAGGGGGGAAAGATTTACTCCTTTTTGGCAAAACATTCCCGCTCCCACGGGAAAGGGAAAAGCCAACAGAACTGCCGTTCGGGTAGAATGCCAATAAAAAGCAATTTCAGCAACAATCAAAATATAAAAATTCTTTAATTTTGTACCTTTTGGGAAAGCCCTTTAAAAATACGGCCTCATAAAGAGCTACAGACACTCGTTTTCCCAGGGGTCCCCGCCCTTTTAGAAGTCCTACTTACCCGGAATAATTCCCAAACAAATAATTTCCTTTAAATTCCAAATGGGAAAAGGGCATTCTTTTTTGCGGGTTTTAACTACCACCAAAGTCCCTTTCAGTTGGCTTGGTATTCACCCTTGGGTTAGGATGCAAAGGCCCCTTGACCCCATAGTCCTTTTTAGAAACCAAAATTAAATCCTAGCACCAAGGAAACCCCCTTTCTCTTTTTTCCGGGGAACCAAAACCCTCAAAGCAGCTGGGGTCTATTATGGGATTTGTTTGTTGTTTTGAAAATTTTTTTTGGTTTCAAGGTTTGGAAATTTCATTTTCCAATTTCCCTTCCGGGCACCGGAAATTCCAAGAAAAGGGAAATTTGGGGAAACCAACCCCCCAAGCGGTAGGCGGGGGTAAAGTCGAACCATCCGGGGGCCAAAATTTTTGGAAAACCGCTGAAAGGGCTGTTAGGCAGGACACCCAAAAATAGGACTCAATGCTTCCTTTGGAAAACACTTAGGGGAAAAATGTACCCTCATAACATCGGGGGGTTCAAAACCCCAAATTTTTTTAAATCAAGAAACCAACCCCAAAAACCTGGTTCAAAAAACCCAAAAGCCTTTGGCCCAAGTAAATCCACAGGGATAAAATTTTGACTTTACAAAAGGGGACCCAAATGTTCAACCACGGGGTTTAACTGTAATAACTACAAAATGATTCCAATGCTGACCCCAGTTTCCTAGCTGGGACATTTATTTGACACTGAATACATGGATTCTCATGACTTCCCCAGAAAAAGCCTAATGAAACCATCAAAAAGGGATACAGTGCATGTACTGCATATTAGTTTTGCAGTTCCTTGTCATGAGCAGTATTACACCGGCAGATATTAGAAGTGTCACAAGTGCATGGATTATTCAAAAAACCTGGCCTACTGTTAATAGATTTTGTATTCTAATTTTGCTTCAAGGAAAGAGCACCTCTCTGTATAGTTAGGAATTTAATATGACTGTAGAATAACTATAGTCAACTTACTTTCCATGGTGCTGGATACTACACACTTAGGGACATCTTGTAAAGGGGAAAATAAAAGCTAATGGCCAAAGTTACATATAGTAGCCTGACATTAATAATGAGACAGAAAACTTAGAAAGACGTTGCAGTGGAATTCAGATTTTCTTGAATGCACCATAATCAACACTGCTGCATTGTTGAGAATGGCTGTCTGGGCCATGCCATTGTATCCCTAATGACTTTGTGGACCTTGTTATATGGACTCTGTGTTTACAATTGCAGTGGATACACAGCCAAAGTAACTTGAAATCACTATGACAGAATAAATACTGTCTATCATACACTGAAAGCAAATGATGACTGCAACTGCACCTCTGAATGGATGGCTGATCAAATTCATCGACAGAGACAGATGCGTGACCAAAAGTATTTCCAGAAGGAAGTCATTAACCAGCTTCAACCCCAAAAAGGGATGTCAGACAAAAACATTTGACCAGAGAAATGAATGGTCAAATTCATTCCACACTATCAAACAACTAGGATACCAACATCACAATACCCTTAACTGGAGACAACACTGGAGGACCTGCCTGGGTCACTTTTCCGAGTTTAGTAATAATTACTGAGCAGCTACCCAGAGTGCTTGAAGAAATCTCAGAGGCTAAATTTGTGAGGAAGGGAAAAGATGTATAATCAGGGGAAAGTACAAGTAATAATAATTTATTTATGCTTTGTTTACTGGGTTAGTCCCAGTAACCTAGTGAACTCCAGGGGAGATCTGAGATGGTATTCATACTGACTAGGGAAACTTTGGCTAGAGTACCAGAGAACTTCCATTACGCTTTTCAGTAAGTGCTATGGGATGTTTTACATCCTGCTTAAGTACAATCAACCCAGCCAGATGGGGCCTTGTCAGTGTCAGTATTGGAAAATGAATCCAGGCAGCTGGGATCGGATCAGAACTCACCACCTTCTGATCTTCCAGCATCAAAGGTGAATGTGCTGCCTGTTAAGACTGACATAATTAAAATGAGTATTAACAATTATAATAAGTTCTTCTGAGTAATACATATGCAGTGTACATTACCATTTTGACAAATAATGTTAAATTCCTTGGGATGACAATGCATGGGACTCAGGGACACTGGCTCAGAAGCAATGACAGCCCTAGCTGGGGTGTGTGTAAAGAAACACAATTCTAAGCAGTGAATTTTAACATGAATGTTGTGTTTGTTACAAAAAATGTAGTGCATGTGTATGGAAACTGATTTGCCAGTGTTTTAGCCTTATTAACAAATTCAAATAAACACATGTACACATGCATCTCTGTGGACACACCACTTTAACTCCTGAAGTAGTAAGTCAAATGTTCTTGTGCTACAGATCTCCATCTGAATATTTATTCAGCAATGCTAATGTAAGGAATTGTTTTGCGAATACATAACAATAAGAACATTTAAAGCAGTGACCACTGTTATATGTTTGGACATTATCTGAAGCACTCTTTTTTTAATGTTAAATGCTATTACACTGATGCAGTAAAGGCACTGGTACCTAAGTAAATGCTCATGAGTAGAACTTGTAAAGGTGTCATTTTTAATGCACCTTTGAGAATTACACATACCAATGGATGTGTGGCAGCAATGCCGTAGGAGAGAAAATAGTGTATATTCTTGATGTCTGCTGACATATATGTATTCCTAAAACAAAATCTGAATATTGTGCAGAAAATCTTTACTTTATTTACCATTCTCTCCAGCAGATATTTTGAAATCCCTAGCTCACCTGAGGGTATTTACCATTTGTTAGAAAACCTGTGCAAATGTAGCTGGCAGTCTACTCATCAGGAGGGATGAAATCTGTTTCCAGTTTTAATACCCTATTTTTAGAAGGTGTTTAAAGATGAGTACTGTTACCTGGTGTCATTCTGGGGTCCTAACTACATTTCTGTGTCTTTCTGGTGTTTTTACTTTTGTTGTTCCTAGTTTCTACCAGCAGCATTGTATATGTATACATTGACCATGAATAGGGCAAATGATTGAAAATGCCTGTGGGAAGTGGAATTACCACGTCCGCCAGGCAAGGTGCTGCTTCCTGATGGAGTACACTAAACACCACAAACATACATAACACAATCTTACACACACACAACATTCTTGTAGTAGAATATCCTACATCTTCCCACTGAGGGAGGAAAACAGGCCAGTGGTTGCTCTGCTCTACCCCAGCTGGCCAATTTTTTTAGTCACCAGGTCTGGTACTTGTACCTGGGATGCAGGGTCCATGGATTTGCCATAGCATTGTTAAGAGTGAAATTTTATACTGAGAATGTGGAGTGAAATGGATTTAGCATGCTGCAGTTTCTTTCCAGAGCATAGTCTTAATATGTGCGTTTTCACATTTTTTTCATCCAGCACTTACTATATGGCCATTCCTGCTGACTGTTCCCCATTAGTATGATTACTGGTGTTTTTCTTATGCAGGTAAAAAAATATCTACACACACACACACACACACACACACACACACACACACACATGCAAATACTGCATAAATATACAAATATGTGCATACATATGGTTCCCCTTTATAATCTCGAAATACTGAGATCTCAAATTTCAGTATCTCCGAGACCATAAAGGCGAAAGTGCGAATCCGAATATCTCGAATCCACATTTATGCTACGTTACGTGAAGTGTTTGGCTGGGATGGTGTCCGGAATTTAAGGTGAGTGAGTGTATGTAAGTTGTCCGTGTGGTTTAGGGTAGCGAGATGGAAGTATGAGTGTGAGTGTTGGATGTGTTGGTGTTTGTGTATGTGTGATGTGTGTGTGTGTGAGTGACTGTAGAATGTCTGAGTGTGAGTTTTTTTTGTTCCTGTTTTTGCAATCTCAGAGTTATATATATATATATATATATATATATATATATATATATATAAGTAGGGGGGTGTGGGGGGCACAGCATGTAGTGTAGGCTTGTATAGTTTGTGTGTTGTGGGTAGAAAGGTGTGTGTGTTGTGTGGTGTATGGTGTATGTATGTTTGTGATTGTGTGTTTCGTGCTTTTGGGTTTCGGGATTGTGAATCATTTGCGTTTATAGTTTCGAGATACTGAAATTCAAGATTTCAGTATTTCGAGATTATAAAGGGAAACCACATACATATATACATACGCTCCATCCACAAGCAGAATAATGCACATAAATTCTGATTCTTCATCTCTGTTTCATTATAAAATATATATATATTTTTAATTACTTCTTTCCTCTTTGCCCCCAGGATAAACTTTCACCAGGTAAAGTTCCTTGGGAGAGTCAACCTCAGCAGTGACTCATTTGTAGTGCATTGGGTGAGGGTTCCAGTGGGGAGTTGAACGCATAGTCAGAAACCATCATTCCAAAGAAGCAGCACTGAGTAAACAACCAGTAAGTCAAAGGCATTGTGAAGACTCAAATCCAGCTACTAACTCCACTAGGACAATAAAGATCCACCCAAAGTAGAAGAAATGATTTTATTAAGTTAAATGCTTTCGTCCAGTAAGCCCATGGACTTTATCAGAATCTGAAGACACTGTGTGGAGAACACATTTTTATACACATCTACCCAATAAGGTGTGCCCACATAACAATGATTGACACTCCATAATTCTTCTTCTTCTTCTTTCGGCTTTTTCCTGGTTAGGGGTCGCCACAGTGGATCACCTGTCCGCTCATGATTGGCAGTGGAGTTTTACAGTGTCGAGTTGCCAGCCTGGTTCCCAACCTTCCACAGAAGGCACACACATGCACACACTCACACCAAGGGCCAATTTAGAGTGTCCAATCCCACCTACAGCATGTCTTTGGGATGTGGGAGGAAACTGGAGCACCCGGAGGAAACCCACGCGACCACAGGGAGGACATGCAGACTCTGCACAGAAGGCACCCCAGCCAAGAATCAAACCGGAGAACCTCTTGATGTGAGTTATTAAAAGAGCAATGTACCAAACTACCCAGTGTCACTTAAAACCATATATAATGAATAATAAGTCAGTCAATTGTATAGGTACACAAAAATATATAACATTAAATACATCATGAAACTCTAGTTCCAGAATAAAAAATCCATTTAAAATTACAACAAACTATAAAATAATTCAACCCTGCTCTTTTCTACATTCCAACACAGGGTTAATAGGAATATTGTTGCTAATACCTGGGGGGGGGGGGTTGTTGCATTGAGTAATAGCTGCCATTTTACCTCTTTTTCCTCCAATAAAGCCTTAATATTACCACCCCTAGGGTTAACATTTAAGATATCTAAAATGTCAAATTTAAAAGTATTGCATTTCGGGCTAATTACTACATCTGTATAGAGCATTATTGTTGTTCTGCCTTTGTATCTGATAGTAATGTTCATATATCCTATTCTTAAGAGCCCTATCAGTTTCTCCTACATAAAAAGCAGAACAAGACATGCCCTTTGTTGTTGGAGACATTTAGTATATTTGGCAATTTCCTTTCGTAAAATATAGTGTACTGCTGCTGACATTATCTAATGTTAAGGACTCTTCCTCATGAATAGCAAAACATTGATTATACCGACCACATTTCCTGGTACCACCATCATTTCTTTTCACTTTAACAAAGCTGGAAGCCTGACTATATTCAGACTTATTTTTTAAATTAACGCCTGTTTCGTATATGAAACTGGGTTTCTCACCCAGCAATCTATAAACCTCTACATCGCTTCTTAATATATTCCAGTTCTTAAGGAAAATATTTTTGACCTGGTGAACAGAAGGATTAGTGCCTTCGTTGAAGGTTGGGCATCGAGCTGGCACCTCGGCATTTCGTAAAAATCTACTGCCAGTCATTAGCGGACCGGAGTTCCGCTGTGGCGACTCCTTATCGGGAAAAGCCAAAAGACAAACAACAAGTGCCCTACTAAAATCATCACACTTAACAATACTGAATGATAACAAGAGATCCAAAGTGAAAAAATGAGCATAATATAATATAACAGCCAAGCAATGAAAAAAAAATACTTTGAGTCACTTCTTGCATGCATCTAGTTGTCATCCCCCCACATTTATTGGCATCTCTCCCTTATAGTGAATGTTTACATTTATCAAGAATATGTAACAACAAGGAAAATTTGGAAGAAGAGGTAAAAAAAATCAGCAGAGATGATTTTAAGAAGAGGTTATAATGTTGTTAATGTGCAGGAAGCTGAGAATAGAGTCAGGAATAGGTTGAGAGGGTACAGAATGACTAAAGGGAAAGACAGTATTGCACAATATTCAGATATAGTTTCTAGGGCAGGTAAGAAACAGCAGATTTATTTTGTGTCAGTTTATAATATTAAGAGTAATGAAATTACTGGTTTAATTAAACATTATTGGAAATATTTATTACAAGACAGACATTAGGCAGTGATATTACCAAAGTATCCCTCTCTATCCTACATGAAAGGTAGCAGCATAAAAGATATGCTGGTACATGGGATATTTGTTATGCCTTCAATGAGTATACAAAGGCCAGTAAGGGCCATGGGAACTGTACAATGTGGCTAGTGCCCAGTATCATATCATTGACCCTGTTAGATTTATTAATAATGTGAAATTTGAGCCCAAAGGGCTATTTGCATGTGAGAGTGCAGGGGTAGTGTATGTTTTATGTTGTCCATGTAATTTGTTTTATATTGGGGAAATGAAGAGAATGTTCCGTACTAGATTTATGGAACATTTGAGAGATATAAAACATCAAAGGGAGGAAAAGACAATTTCTGCTCATTTTAAAACAAAACATAATGGTGATTTTTCTCTGCTAAGGGGTGCTGTTCTGGAACAAATTAGTTGTACTTGGGAGGGGGGGGGGGTGAAATTTTGTTGAAAGAAAAGTTATTATATAAAAAATGCATTTCCATTTTAAAATATAACACATTGGTCCCCTATGGACTGAATATGGAGCTAAACTGGAAGTGTCTTCTTTAAGTTTTGTGTGCTTTTTTAAATTGTATAATTGGAAGTGATTTGTGATTGGTAAATAATTTATGTATGAAATGTATAAAATGTGTGGTGTTTTAATTAAGAGTTTGTATTCCAGGAAGGTGGTAACACAGAGGCGCTAGAATAAAGTATTGTTTTTTCACTGATTGGCTGTTATATTATATTATATTACGCTTGTTTTTTCCACTTTGGATCTCTTGTTGTCATTCAAGTTTGGAGTTTAGAGGTGTTGGTGTTGTTACAAAATTTGGGTTCCAAGCCCACACCTAATAATGGCTTATATTTGATACCCCATTGGGATTTCATATAATTGATAGTCTCCCTGACCATGGTTGGGGGGTATCCTCTATCCATAAACATTCCTCCTAGAAAATCCAATTCCTTTACCATATTGTCATAATTAGAGGTCATTTGTGCAGCCCCAATACACTGTCATTTTAATATACTCTTTTTCTGAGTAGGTGGATGACAGCTGGGGTATTCCAAGTAGGAATTACTGAAAGTTGGTTTACAGTACATATTAGATCTAAATCCACCCCCTGAATGTGAAATATAGGTGTCCAAAAAGGATACACCTTGTCTATCAAGGGTATATGTAAATTTAAAAAATGTACTGATAGTGTTTAAGTATTTAACAAATTAATCAATGTCAGTAATTGTCCCTTTCCATAACACAAAGATGTCATCCAAAAAATGGACATAACATGTAATATTGTCAGAAAATTTAGATTTAAGGACGTGTTTGGTTTCCTAATCAAAAAGGACCAAGTTGGCAAAGATAGGGGCACAAGAGGTGCCCATTGCTACCCCCCCTAGTATGCCTAAAATGTTCTCCCTCAAAAAATATAGAGTTGTGATCCAGCACCATGGCCATGAATTCAGCGATTAACTGTATTCAATCACAATCCAGATCTGGGTATGTTCTCATACTATTACAAAAACCATCTAAGCCTTCATCCCTAGGAATACAGGAAAAAAAGTCAATAGCATCAGTAGTTAGGATTTTTTTGAGTTGTTTGAAAGACAATATATGGGAAAAGGACAATTTTTCTGAGAGTCTTTTAACATATGTTGCACTTTGTCATAAATATGTTTTAACCATCTGTCTATAACAACCCTATATGGGAACATCTTAGACTTACTTCCTGAAATAATAGGAGGAAAAGGGGGGTTGGAAATATTTTTGTGAATTTTTGGGATTCCTACAATGATGGCAATAACTGGATTGTCTACTTTAAAGAAAGTGTGATCCTTCTTTGTACTTGTTTGTACTTATAACCCTTATTATACCGGCAGTGTGATCCTTCATTGTCCTTGTAACCCTGATGTAATGTTATAACTTATTATACCAGCAGTGTGACCGTTTGTACTTGTAACCCTGGTGTAACATTACAACTTATTATACTATCAAAACTGTGCAAATGTTCACAATGAAGCAGCCAGGCAACTCCTTAAAATTCTTGTGCAAAAAAGTATTTTATTAAACGACCATGGAACGGTAAGCGCTTTCGCTAACAAGCTTCTTCAGACCACATAACACAAAATATAATAATGATCTATTTATAAACATTCAAAGATCACATTAACCAACCACATGGACACATCACTTAACTCATCCATCCCCTTAAAGAAGAAACAGCATGTCATCCCCATTTAAATAAAAATAAAAACTTCATACTACATTTCTAGAAAGTGCATCAATATGCATATACATATGGACAATACAATTGCATATAAAAATAAATATATGTAAAAAAATATATATATGATAAAAAATATCATACAAAAACCACAAGTAAAAACAATAATTCATTTCTGAATTCTCCGTTTTCTCAATAGGGGTTTTATCGAGGCCCTCCCATTCAACCCCCCTCCCCCTATCTGCTCTAAGGGTAATAATCCACTTGGTTTCCCTGTACTCGGTGTGGTTCCTAATATCACCTTCCCTAATACTTGGGGCAATGACCTCAAGGACTCTGAAATTAAAACCATGGTTATCCCCAAACTGCATGATATGTTTGGATAATGCATTATGTTCAGATTTCTTTTTGATGTTATAAACATGTTTTCTTATCCTGTCACGAAAAACTCTATTAGTCCTGCCAACATAATAAGAGTGGCAAACATAGCTCTCAGCTAGGTATATCACATTTGATGTCATACATGTTGCATCAATGGAAGATAAATTCCTTCTGAAGATCTGGATGGTAAAAAATACTAGAAGTGTTAATTAAGGAACAAAAATTACATCTCCCACAAGGGAGAGTACATCCCATCTCTTTAGTCAAGACATTGGTACCTCTCTCATAACAGAGAAGTCTCTTCAGATTTTTCCTATTCTTATTCAGGAAACACGGTTTCTCACCCACTATTTTATTAATACATGTATCCACTTGCAGGATGGGCCAGTTTCTACTAAAAATTTCATTCAAATCCTTATTGTCAGCAGTGTAAAAAAGAGGAACCCTGAGGGACTTACTATTGGTGACACCACTATGAGCACTAATTACCTTAGCTGGGCCAAAATACCCTCTCGTAATACATTAAGTTCAGACAGATTTTCAGTAATCTCATTTTTTGTATAATCTCTCCTTAACAGTCTTGATTCCAAACTGCCAATTTCATCCTGGAAGCAGTCATTTAAAGGATTCAGCCTAGATGCCCTCATCCCCTGGCCTTTTATCAAATTCCTGAAAATGTATCCAGGGTGCATGCTGGACCTGGCTAAAAGTGAATTCTATTGTCCTCAGAGGAAAATCAGGTCATTTGTAGGGGTTTGAATTTTATTCCTACTTGTAATAGTAGGATGTCTGATACCATCTTTGACCTTAAGGTTTTCTGCAGGAATGTTATGTTACGAATGCAGTATGGTGAATCGACAAGGCAGGATGGCCCTACTAACCTTGAATTATGTACTCATTCTTTTAAGAAATTGAGTGACTTTGTCCCTGTGAATCACCCCTTAGTTGATGCTTACATGAAGCTTACTGAGGAAGCTATCTTTAAGTATTATGATAACAAGGGCACTGATGCTTATAAGAAGTCTACATATAATTTGAGTTATAATGAAAGAACTGCATTGAGGCGACTTCAAGATAATGATCTGATTACTATAAGACCAGCCGATAAGGGTGGCCTCATTGTTGTCCTGGACAAAATACAATACTTGCAGTCTATGAAGGCTATGTTAGAAGATAGGAAGTATTACAGTAAGATTGCTGTTAAAGATGTGCATGAGATCATTAATTCTATTTCTAATACTTTGAATGATGTTTTCAAAGGAGGCCTTATTACTAAGGATACCTATGGCTAACTTACTGCGACAAACCCCCTGATACCATTAATACAGGGACTGCCAAAGGTGCATAAGGACTCTCTTGATCCACCAGTGAGACCCATAGTAGTGGGTGGAGGATGGATCATGGAGCCTTTATCAGTGTATGTTGAGAAACATCTTGACCAGTTATTAGTTGGAACAGAACAGTCCTTAGAGACTCTAAACAGTTTCTTATAGATCTTTATGAATGTACTAGGGAAGTTTGTGACTTGGAAAAAGTGTTTTTTGTCACACTGGATGTACAGTCCGTCTTTACGGTGATTCCCAATGATTTGGGAATTCAGTATGTACAGGAATACCTTATGGCTCACAATGAACTTGCTTTGGTTCAAATAGATCTTGTATGCCATTTTTTTGGAAATGATTTTGAAGAACAATCTCTTCACTTTTAATGATGGAATGTATATTCAAAGGCATGATGTTGCCATGGGTACCTCATGTGCCAACAGTTATGCTAATATGTTTCTGGCACATTGGGAAAATACTGTACTTTTTGAAAAAGAGGGGTTCAAGGCACATGTCTTATTTTATCGACGTTTCGTCGATGACCTTTTCGTATTATGGAAAGGAAGTCCCGATGAACTTGCTGGATTTCATCAGATGATGAATGGTCTGACTGACTGACTGAAATTTACTATTTTTTGGTCATATACACGAATGAGTATTTAGATCTGCATGTGGAGAAATTAGACAACGGTCTTATTAATACTGGTGTTTTTTGTAAGGCTTGCCATAGGAATTCACTTTTAGCCAGGTCCAGCATGCACCCTGGATACATTTTCCAGAATTTGATGAAAGGCCAGGGGATGAGGGCATCTAGGCTGAATCCGTTAAATGATTGCTTCCAGGATGAAATTGGCAGTTTGGAATCAAGACTGTTAAGGAGAGATTATACAAAAAATGAGATTACTGAAAATCTGTCTGAACTTAATGTATTACGAGAGGGTGTTGCAGCCCTGTATACACTGCTGACAATAAGGATTTGAAAGAAATTTTTAGAAGAAATTGGCCCATCCTGCAAGTGGATACATGTGTTAATGAAATAGTGGGTGAGAAACCGTGTTTCCTGTATAAGAATAGGAAAAATCTGAAGAGACTTCTCTGTTATGACAGAGGTACCAATGTCTTGAGATAAGAGATGGGATGTACTCTCCCTTGTGGGAGATGTAATTTTTGTTCCTTAATTAACACTTCTAGTATTTTTTACCATCCAGATCTTCAGAAGGAATTTATCTTCCATACTGATGCAACATGTATGACATCAAATGTGATATACCTAGCTGAGTGCTATGTTTGCCACTCTTATTATGTTGGCAAGACTAATAGAGTTTTTCATGACAGGATGAGAGAGCATGTTTATAACATCAAAAATAAATCTGAACATAATGCATTATCCAAACATATCATGCAGTTTGGGGATAACCATAGTTTTAATTTCAGAGTCCTTGAGGTCATTGCCCCAAGTATTAGGGAAGGTGATATTAGGTGCCACACCGAGTACAGGGAAACCAAGTGGATTATTACCCTTAGAGTAGATAGGGGGAGGGGGTTGAATGAGAGGGCCTTGAGAAAACCCCTATTGAGAAAACGGAGAATTCAGAAATTAATTATTGTTTTTACTTGTGGTTTTTGTATGATATTTTTTATCATATATATATTTTTTTATATATATTTATTTTTTATATGCAATTGTATTGTCCATATGTATATGCATATTGATGCACTTTCTAGAAATGTAGTATGAAGTTTTTATTTTTATTTAAATGGGCTTGACATGCTGTTTCTTCTTTAAGGGGATGGATGAGTTAAGTGATGTGTCCATGTGGTTGGTTAATGTGATCTTTGAATTTTTATAAATAGATCATTATTATATTTTGTGTTACGTGGTCTGAAGAAGCTTGCTAGTGAAAGCGCTTACCATTCCATGGTCGTTTAAGAAATTGAATTTTTATAAATAGATCATGATTAGATTTTGTGTTACGTGGTCTGAAGAAGCTTGTTAGTGAAAGCGCTTACCATTCCATGGTCGTTTAAGAAAATACTTTTTTGCACAAGAATTTTAAGGAGTTGCCTGGCTGCGTCGTTGTGAACATTTGCACAATTTTCATTTTTATCTATTCTCTTAGCAACGAAGCATTTGTCCTGTGGATTATTTGCAGCTTTATTTCATTTATTATACTATCAGTTTGATCCTTCTTTGTACAAGTAACCCTGATGCAACATTACAACTTATTATAATGGCAGTGTGACCCTTCTTTGTACCTGTAACCCTGATGTAACACTAAAACTTATTATAGCAGCAGTGTGACCCTTTGCATTTGTAAACCTGATGTAAGATTACAACTTATTATACTGGCAGTGTGACCCTTCCTTGTACTTGTAACCTGATGTAACGTTATAACTTATTATACTGGCAGTGTGACCCTTCTTTGTACTTGTAACCTGATGTAACATTATAACTTATTATACTGGCAGTGTGACCCTTCATTTTACTTGTAACCCTGGTGTAACATTATAACCTATTATACTGGTAGTGTGACCCTTCTTTGTACTTGTAACCCTGATGTAATGTTATAACTTATTATACTGGTAGTGTGACCCTTCTTTGTACTTGTAACCCTGGTGTAACATTATAACTTATTATACTGGCAGTGTGACCCTTCTTTGTACTTGTAACCCTGATGTAACATTATAATTTATTATACTGGCAGTGTGACCATTCTTTGTACTTGTAACCCTGGTGTAACATTATAACTTATTATACTGGCAGTGTGACCCTTCATTTTACTTGTAACGCTGATGTAACATTATAACTTATTATACTGGCAGTGTGACCCTTCTTTGTACTTATAACCCTGATGTAATGTTATAACTTATACTGGCATTGTGATCTTTCTTTGTACTTGTAACCCTGATGTAATGTTATAACTTATTATACTGGCAGTGTGACCCTTCTTTGTACTTGTAACCCTGATGTAACATTATAACTTATTATACTGGCAGTGTGACCCTTCTTTGTACTTGTAACCCTGATGTAACGTTATAACTTATTATACTGGCAGTGTGACCCTTCTTTGTACTTGTAACCCTGGTGTAAGATTATAACTTATTATACTGGCAGTGTGACCCTTCTTTGTACTTGTAACCCTGATGTAACATTATAACTTATTATACTGGCAGTGTGACCCTTCTTTGTACTTGTAACCCTGATGTAACGTTATAATTTATTATACTGGTAGTGTGACCCTTCTTTGTACTTGTAACCCTGATGTAACGTTATAACTTATTATACTGGCAGTGTGACCCTTCTTTGTACTTGTAACCCTGGCGTAACATTATAACTTATTATACTGGCAGTGTGACCCTTCTTTGTACTTGTAACTCTGATGTAACATTATAACTTATTATACTGTCAGTGTGACCCTTCTTTGTACTTGTAACCCTGATGTAACGTTATAACTTATTATACTGGCAGTGTGACCCTTCTTTGTACTTGTAACCCTGGCGTAACGTTATAACTTATTATACTGGCAGTGTGACCCTTCTTTGTACTTGTAACCCTGATGTAACGTTATAACTTATTATACTGGCAGTGTGACCCTTCTTTGTACTTGTAACCCTGGCGTAACGTTATAACTTATTATACTGGCAGTGTGACCCTTCTTTGTACTTGTAACCCTGATGTAATGTTATAACTTATTATACTGGCAGTGTGACCCTTCTTTGTACTTGTAACCCTGATGTAACATTATAACTTATTATACTGGCAGTGTGACCCTTCTTTGTACTTGTAACCCTGATGTAACATTATAACTTATTATACTGGCAGTGTGACCCTTCTTTGTACTTGTAACCCTGATGTAACGTTATAATTTATTATACTGGCAGTGTGACCCTTCTTTGTACTTGTAACCCTGGTGTAACATTATAACTTATTATACTGGCAGTGTGACCCTTCATTTTACTTGTAACCCTGTTGTAACATTATAACTTATTATACTGGCAGTGTGACCCTTCATTTTACTTGTAACGCTGATGTAACATTATAACTTATTATACTGGCAGTGTGACCCTTCTTTGTACTTATAACCCTGATGTAATGTTATAACTTATACTGGCATTGTGATCTTTCTTTGTACTTGTAACCCTGATGTAATGTTATAACTTATTATACTGGCAGTGTGACCCTTCTTTGTACTTGTAACCCTGATGTAACATTATAACTTATTATACTGGCAGTGTGACCCTTCTTTGTACTTGTAACCCTGATGTAACGTTATAACTTATTATACTGGCAGTGTGACCCTTCTTTGTACTTGTAACCCTGGTGTAAGATTATAACTTATTATACTGGCATTGTGACCCTTCTTTGTACTTGTAACCCTGATGTAACATTATAACTTATTATACTGGCAGTGTGACCCTTCTTTGTACTTGTAACCCTGATGTAACGTTATAATTTATTATACTGGTAGTGTGACCCTTCTTTGTACTTGTAACCCTGATGTAACGTTATAACTTATTATACTGGCAGTGTGACCCTTCTTTGTACTTGTAACCCTGGCGTAACATTATAACTTATTATACTGGCAGTGTGACCCTTCTTTGTACTTGTAACTCTGATGTAACATTATAACTTATTATACTGTCAGTGTGACCCTTCTTTGTACTTGTAACCCTGATGTAACGTTATAACTTATTATACTGACAGTGTGACCCTTCTTTGTACTTGTAACCCTGATGTAACGTTATAACTTATTATACTGGCAGTGTGACCCTTCTTTGTACTTGTAACCCTGATGTAACGTTATAACTTATTATACTGGCAGTGTGACCCTTCTTTGTACTTGTAACCCTGATGTAACGTTATAACTTATTATACTGGCAGTGTGACCCTTCTTTGTACTTGTAACCCTGATGTAATGTTATAACTTATTATACTGGCAGTGTGACCCTTCTTTGTACTTGTAACCCTGATGTAACATTATAACTTATTATACTGGCAGTGTGACCCTTCTTTGTACTTGTAACCCTGATGTAACATTATAACTTATTATACTGGCAGTGTGACCCTTCTTTGTACTTGTAACCCTGATGTAACGTTATAATTTATTATACTGGCAGTGTGACCCTTCTTTGTACTTGTAACCCTGGTGTAACATTATAACTTATTATACTGGCAGTGTGACCCTTCATTTTACTTGTAACCCTGTTGTAACATTATAACTTATTATACTGGCAGTGTGACCCTTCTTTGTACTTGTAACCCTGGTGTAACATTATAACTTATTATACTGGCAGTGTGACCCTTCTTTGTACTTGTCACCCTGATGTAACATCATAACTTATTATACTGGCAGTGTGACCCTTCTTTGTACTTGTAACCCTGATGTAACGTTATAACTTATTATACTGGCAGTGTGACCCTTCTTTGTACTTGTAACCCTGGTGTAACATTATAACTTATACTGGCAGTGTGACCCTTCATTTTACTTGTAACCCTGATGTAACATTATAACTTATTATACTGGCAGTGTGACCCTTCTTTGTACTTGTAATCCTGATGTAACATTATAACTTATTATACTGGTAGTGTGGCCCTTCTTTGTACTTGTAACCCTGATGTAATGTTATAACTTATTATACTGGCAGTGTGACCCTTCTTTGTACTTGTAACCCTGATGTAACATTATAACTTATTATACTGGCAGTGTGACCCTTCTTTGTACTTGTAACCCTGATGTAACGTTATAACTTATTATACTGGCAGTGTGACCCTTCTTTGTACTTGTAACCCTGTTGTAACATTATAACTTATTATACTGGCAGTGTGACCCTTCTTTGTACTTGTAACCCTGGCGTAACGTTATAACTTATTATACTGGCAGTGTGACCCTTCTTTGTACTTGTAACCCTGATGTAACGTTATAACTTATTATACTGGCAGTGTGACCCTTCTTTGTACTTGTAACCCTGGCGTAACGTTATAACTTATTATACTGGCAGTGTGACCCTTCTTTGTACTTGTAACCCTGATGTAATGTTATAACTTATTATACTGGCAGTGTGACCCTTCTTTGTACTTGTAACCCTGATGTAACATTATAACTTATTATACTGGCAGTGTGACCCTTCTTTGTACTTGTAACCCTGATGTAACATTATAACTTATTATACTGGCAGTGTGACCCTTCTTTGTACTTGTAACCCTGATGTAACGTTATAATTTATTATACTGGCAGTGTGACCCTTCTTTGTACTTGTAACCCTGGTGTAACATTATAACTTATTATACTGGCAGTGTGACCCTTCATTTTACTTGTAACCCTGTTGTAACATTATAACTTATTATACTGGTAGTGTGACCCTTCTTTGTACTTGTAACCCTGATGTAACATTATAACGTATTATACTGGCAGTGTGACCCTTCTTTGTACTTGTCACCCTGATGTAACATTATAACTTATTATACTGGCAGTGTGATCCTTCTTTGTACTTGTAATACTGATGTAACGTTATAACTTATTATACTGGCAGTGTGACCCTTCTTTGTACTTGTAACCCTGGTGTAACATTATAACTTATACTGGCAGTGTGACCCTTCATTTTACTTGTAACCCTGATGTAACATTATAACTTATTATACTGGCAGTGTGACCCTTCTTTGTACTTGTAATCCTGATGTAACATTATAACTTATTATACTGGTAGTGTGGCCCTTCTTTGTACTTGTAACCCTGATGTAATGTTATAACTTATTATACTGGCAGTGTGACCCTTCTTTGTACTTGTAACCCTGATGTAACATTATAACTTATTATACTGGCAGTGTGACCCTTCTTTGTACTTGTAACCCTGATGTAACGTTATAACTTATTATACTGGCAGTGTGACCCTTCTTTGTACTTGTAACCCTGGTGTAAGATTATAACTTATTATACTGGCAGTTTGACCCTTCTTTGTACTTGTAACCCTGACGTAACATTATAACTTATTATACTGGCAGTGTGACCCTTCTTTGTACTTGTAACCCTGATGTAACATTATAACTTATTATACTGGCAGTGTGACCCTTATTTGTACTTGTAACCCTGATGTAACGTTATAACTTATACTGGCATTGTGATCTTTCTTTGTAATTGTAACCCTGATGTAATGTTATAACTTATTATACTGGCAGTGTGACCCTTCTTTGTACTTATAACCCTGATGTAATGTTATAACTTATACTGGCATTGTGATCTTTCTTTGTACTTGTAACCCTGATGTAATGTTATAACTTATTATACTGGCAGTGTGACCCTTCTTTGTACTTGTCACCCTGATGTAACATCATAACTTATTATACTGGCAGTGTGACCCTTCTTTGTACTTGTAACCCTGGTGTAACGTTATAACTTATTATACTGGCAGTGTGACCCTTCATTTTACTTGTAACCCTGATGTAACATTATAACTTATTATACTGGCAGTGTGACCCTTCTTTGTACTTGTAACCCTGATGTAACGTTATAACTTATTATACTGGCAGTGTGACCCTTCTTTGTACTTGTAACCCTGGTGTAACGTTATAACTTATTATACTGGCAGTGTGACCCTTCATTTTACTTGTAACCCTGATGTAACATTATAACTTATTATACTGGCAGTGTGACCCTTCTTTGTACTTGTAACCCTGGCGTAACATTATAACTTATTATACTGGCAGTGTGACCCTTCTTTGTACTTATAACCCTGATGTAATGTTATAACTTATACTGGCATTGTGATCTTTCTTTGTACTTGTAACCCTGATGTAATGTTATAACTTATTATACTGGCAGTGTGACCCTTCTTTGTACTTGTAACCCTGGTGTAACGTTATAACTTATTATACTGGCAGTGTGACCCTTCATTTTACTTGTAACCCTGATGTAACATTATAACTTATTATACTGGCAGTGTGACCCTTCTTTGTACTTGTAACCCTGATGTAATGTTATAACTTATACTGGCATTGTGATCTTTCTTTGTACTTGTAACCCTGATGTAATGTTATAACTTATTATACTGGCAGTGTGACCCTTCTTTGTACTTATAACCGTGATGTAACATTATAACTTATTATACTGGCAGTGTGACCCTTCTTTGTACTTGTAACCCTGATGTAACATTATAACTTATTATACTGGCAGTGTGACCCTTCTTTGTACTTGTAACCCTGATGTAACGTTATAACTTATTATACTGGCAGTGTGACCCTTCTTTGTACTTGTAACCCTGGCGTAACATTATAACTTATTATACTGGCAGTGTGACCCTTCTTTGTACTTGTAACCCTGATGTAACATTATAACTTATTATACTGGCAGTGTGACCCTTCTTTGTACTTGTAACCCTGGCGTAACATTATAACTTATTATACTGGCAGTGTGACCCTTTTTTGTACTTGTAACTCTGATGTAACATTATAACTTTTTATACTGTCAGTGTGACCCTTCTTTGTACTTGTAACCCTGATGTAATGTTATAACTTATTATACTGGCAGTGTGACCCTTCTTTGTACTTGTAACCCTGTTGTAACATTATAACTTATTATACTGGCAGTGTGACCCTTCTTTGTACTTGTAACCCTGGCGTAACGTTATAACTTATTATACTGGCAGTGTGACCCTTCTTTGTACTTGTAACCCTGATGTAACATTATAATTTATTATACTGGCAGTGTGACCATTCTTTGTACTTGTAACCCTGGTGTAACGTTATAACTTATTATACTGGCAGTGTGACCCTTCATTTTACTTGTAACCCTGATGTAACATTATAACTTATTATACTGGCAGTGTGACCCTTCTTTGTACTTATAACCCTGATGTAATGTTATAACTTATTATACTGGCAGTGTGACCCTTCTTTGTACTTGTAACCCTGATGTAACGTTATAATTTATTATACTGACAGTGTGACCCTTCTTTGTACTTGTAACCCTGATGTAACATTATAACTTATTATACTGTCAGTGTGACCCTTCTTTGTACTTGTAACCCTGATGTAACATTATAACTTATTATACTGGCAGTGTGACCCTTCTTTGTACTTGTAACCCTGATGTAACATTATAACTTATTATACTGGCAGTGTGACCCTTCTTTGTACTTGTAACCCTGATGTAACATTATAACTTATTATACTGGCAGTGTGACCCTTCTTTGTACTTTAACCCTGATGTAACACAACAACTTATTATAACGGCAGTGTGACCCTTCTTTGTACCTGTAACCCTGATGTAACACTAAAACGTATTATACTGGCAGTGTGACCCTTTGTATATGTAAACCTGATGAAATATTACAACTTATTATAATGGCAGTGTGAGCCAACTTTGTACTTGTAACCCTGATGTAACATTATAACTTATTATACTGGCAGTGTGACCCTTCTTTGTACTTGTAACACTGATGTAACGTTATGATGACAGTGCACTGTTTACGTTCTGTTTACACCATTACACTATCCTGCAGATTCAGGCTGTGGCAAAGTGTGAAAACATTTCTTATACTGCAGGCAACAATGCTATGGTTCTACTCTTTGGTTGCATCTCAAACTTTGGTCTAAACTGCTTGCTAGATAGCTTTGGTAAAGTGTGACCAGGCTATCTACAGGTACAATTATATAGAACAAAAATGATACACAATGGGATAGAATAGATAACGTGTTTGTTAGATAATAATATTAATAATGATAATATATGCGGCAAACAATGAAGATTGTTCAAAATCCATTGCCGGTGGAAAGAATTCAGATTGTTGCTCTCGGGTGTATGTAGCTTTTTGATACTTACTGTTAAAAGTTTGTGCTAAAAGATATGTATAACTTACATTCTAAGTACATTATTAATCCCCAAGTTTCACTTAACATACAGTATAGCTTCCATAAACTACAGACTACCACACGTACTGCCACATAGTCCAGTATAACATCACCATGTGTTATCAGTCTTGTCCATCTCTGTAAAACAAATGCATGTTATTTAGTCATACTGCATCAGATCAAAGATGCTCTACATTTACCCTTTATGCAGTAAATTTAGCAACATGAAATGTCTCATTTTTTTGTTTAGTTTAACATTTAAATAGCATTCACTGTGGTTTTAGTTTAGAGAGATGTAGGTTGCCTGAAGGCTTAATATTATGGAATTTGTTATTCTTTGTAAATGACATATCATCTATATTGATAAAGGCTTAGATTGAGTTATATGAATTCAGTGTAGTTGAATATACAATCAGCAAGAATATAATAATACAGAGCAATGTTTAGAATTTATTCATAAGAAACTAATAAATTGTTTTTTGATGGCTGAATTTTGAATAGAAGAAAAACAGCAATGTTTGTCATAAAGCAAAGATTGAACACAGTCCACAAGCTGTTTTAAAGGTTGTACAGCCAAAGATGAGAAACATATATGGCTCATTTTTTAAGGCTGACACACTGATTTTAACATGCATAATGCAGAATGCATCCAAACATTAAAAAATCTGTCTTTAAGCACTATGAGGGATTTCGAATCTGAGTAACCTATAAAGAGACAAGTTTTTTTTACCTGCATTTGCTTACAGAAAATTAGTATGATGACTTGTATAAAAATAAAACAAGAAAAACAATAAAACAAACAAAAAAAAAATAGTTTTGTATACTGATGTGAATTGTTACATATTGTTATGCCTTACTTTCTATTTCTGCTTTGATTTACTTTAGCTTAAATGTACTCTCCTTGCATTTTACTATGTTTTTATATATTGTATTTCACTATGTTTTTTATTGTAGCCTTGGAGCTTTTCTCCCCAGGACTCCATTGAAAACGGGCTCATTCGGCCCAATGGACCATCGTGGCAACCAAACTTCAAATAAAATAAAATAAATAATAATAGTCCAAGTGCTGGTTTTCTTCTACACTCCAATCATGTTGTAGACATGTTCGCTTTAGCAGTCAAAAACAACAGCAATTTATTTGTATTAACATATGGATTAATCTTTATTTAAGGGTAGGACCCTGTTCAGTGTATGTGTTTTGTTTAATAAATTGATTAAAAGAACTTCTAGGCCTCCAGTGTATAGGAATAATTTTACTCAATTCATGTTTTACCAAACAGATCACAGAGTACAGCATTTCCTATTATTGCCTCATTATAAGTTGTTGGACACTTAAATGTAGTTTAACTGCAGAAATGTACTGTCTCATGAGCTTGAGAATATGCCAGTGTAAGCCATTTCCCAATTCTTTAAGGATCTTTTTGTTCACTGAATATACAACTTTACATTTGCAAGGGTTACAACTACTATTTATTAAACTACTGACTGATGGTCTCTGCAAATCTGGATGCATGCAGTGCTGCTGTGTTTGTCATTGTAATGCATTTGTTACATTAATATACCAACCTCAGGTAAAATACGGAGTCAGTGATGGTATACTTATTAATCTTTTATGTAAGAAATGAAATGTAAACATCCCTAAAGCAGGTGATTTAAAAATGGGTACCATAAAAATGGCCAAATATTTTACAAAGGAAATAAAATACATCTGAGCTCACCCTGATTAAAGGCATCTCTAGAGTTATGCTGATTTGGCATTCATTCATTAATTACCATTTTTGAAGTCAGTAGCTATGGCATTGTAGAAACCAGCAGAGGCTTCAGTGGTGATAAATCATTTCCAGAAACAATTCCAGACAGTTATGTTTCACTGCGTCACTGCTCATCTATATGTCTAGGTTGGTAGTTCAGACTCAAATCCAGAAATACATGTTACTTGCAGATGTCAGGAAAGACATCTGAAATTAAGTCTCCAAGCAAAAGGAGAACCCTATGTAAAGCATTGCTTTAATGGCAATACCAGAAAAAAAGAATAAGCAAAACTTAATTTTGAATTGAATTATTTTTTTAATTTCCACTTTCTTGTAGGGGTTTGTCCCACTAGGCCACTGATCCCTTTTCATTATTCATACTTTCTAGGAGGAAATGGGCCAGGGCAACAGCAAACTTCCCCATCTCTTTTCGATAGGTGCTGTGGGATTTGTTTACATCCATCTGAGCTATCACCAACTCAGACAGGGGCTTGGTTTAATGTCTCTTCCTAAGGATGGCCCACACAGAAATGTAGCACCTCTTTATGCTGCACTGCGGAATCAAAAGGAGAGCAGTTTTACAAAAATTTAAAGTAAACTTCATTCATACATGTCTTCTTTTGGTTTATGCAGGTATCCTTGAAAAATCACCTTCTGTACCTACAATCTAAGAAAGTATAGAAGACATTGAAAAGATTTTCCATATTGCCATGAAAAACTGGAAACCATACCAAGTTTAGATGGGTTTCACAGTATCATAGCTTGTTGTTACTTATAATTAATTTCCAGAAACAATGCTAAAACATTATGTACCATTATTGTATTGTGTGTCTCAGCTTGGTTTGTGTTTAGCATATTTTTGTATTTATTTGTATTTTTTTTGTTGATCAGACAGGCACTATTAGGTATACAACCTGTTTTCAGGAGAGATCCAAGTTACCAAAATAATATTTCATATAGCACTAGATACTGGAGAAAATCCCTTGTTGTTCCTTGGGATGGGGGTTGTGCGGGCTCCCTCATGTGACTCCCTGAGGCATTGTCAACCATTATGTGAGAACAATAATGATGAAGGTGCCAGGCTAAGTAGAAAATTCAGTACAAT
The DNA here is from genome assembly GCF_019279795.1 of Protopterus annectens. Classification (NCBI taxonomy): domain Eukaryota; kingdom Metazoa; phylum Chordata; order Ceratodontiformes; family Protopteridae; genus Protopterus; species Protopterus annectens. Next base: position 11,777,689 of record NC_056729.1, on the reverse strand, counting down.
TTGTTAACCTTTCAGATATTAAGCAGGGCCAAAGTTTACCAGGGGGTACTTCTGTTGGATGAGGACATAAATGGAAGGACATGATTAGCATTCATCCAAAATCAAAGACAGAATCAGAGAAGTTTCGTGATGGTCATCTGAAATGTTTGAAGCTGAAACCAAGGAAAAGGGAGCCGGTGTCTGTATAGATTGCGTGCGAATGTTCTGAGAGGCTTAGTTGGCTTATGCAGCAAAAAAGATATCTTCTAGCAATATCCAAGTATGGATATTACAGAAATTTCACACACTATCCATTTAGAAATCAAGGAGCAAGATAACTCCAACAAGGAATATTTGTTTGTTTTGGAGGTAATGCTGTTTTTCATGGCTGCTATATTTGGATTAGAAAAGTAGAAGCATTGTTAACACTGGGTGTTTATACACTGATTCTGGGTGCTCAGGAGACATTATATAATAATATGTTTAGCATTGAGTGCAAACTGAACAAATATTTATATCTTTTCAAGGGAAGAAAAAACACATTGAAAGGCATTTTATTTTGTGTATATAACCCGTTTGATTCTCAGTTAGAGCATCTTCTGTGTGGCGACATGCGTGAATGGGCGTTCCTTCGTTGAAAGTTGTGCGTTAGGCCCGGCAAGCCAGCATGTAAAAATCTACTGCCAATCATTAGCGGACCGGAGTTCCTCTGTGGTGACCTCTAACCGGGAAAAGCCGAAAGACACAACAACATTGTGTTAATGAAAAAAAAAACAGCCATTTTAAATTCCTTGTCACTTTTAAAAACTGAAGCAAAGAATATGAAAGATATTTAAATATCAACTGCAAACTTGTAGCAAGTGCAATGAACAAGGCATTTGGCTAAACTGTTAAAAAAGAGGAACAAAACAAAGAAAGGATTAATGCGGACGGTGAATTTCATGTAGTAAAAAAAGAAAAGGTAAACAAAACAAACTGCTAGAAAAAAATGAATTAAAGGATAGTAGATATCTGGTAATGAAGGTGAATGCTGATTATACAAAATTTCAGGTGGGAAATAGATTTTTTAGTAGACATTACAGTGTTCAGGGCTGAAAATAATAGCACAGGCTTTGCACTCCTAAAATAAAATCATTGGCAATAATTTACTTTGATATAAAGGGTAACACAGAATTTTTACAATTAACATATGTCAGGAAACAAAAAAATAAGTATTTCTTTAGTGACTAAAAGGAAGAAAACATTTTGTGTATACCTTCTTGCTTTTCTAGCACTCATTTAGTACTTTGGCAGCTAAATGGACTCTATCATTATTTGTTTGGAATTCAGGCATGGGGTAGTTCACATTTTAGCTGCTTATGAGTCCTTAATGAATGCTAAGCACATCCTAACATTTTGCTATTATTTAGTATTTTAATGCACCTCTTGCTGTGTGTAGATCATCGCTGACCATGGGCCCAATTTTGTAAGACTTAGTCTCAGTGTAAGGGACTTATTGCAGTCTATTATTTATTTATTTATTTATTTTATTTGTTGACCGGGAAAGTCTGACTAGGTTCCACAGATCCTGTTTTCAGCAGAGGCCCGGGGAGAAATGCTCCAGAAGCATGTCTTTAGAATGTGGGAGGAAACCGGAGTACCCGGAGGAAACCTACGCGAACGCAGGGAGAACATGCAAACTCCGCACAGAAGGCACCCCGGCCGAGAATCGAACCGGAGAACCTCCTGCTGTGAGGCGACAGCATTAACCGCTGCACCACTGCGCCACCCAGGCATTATTATACTGGAATAAAGTCACTTACACCAAGAGCATTTTTTAATTTGTTAATCTTGCCCTGGTGTAGGCCTGTTCATTGATAGCCCTTGCACTGATGTAAGTCACTTGCGCTGAGAGCACGTTTTAAAGGGTAGGCTTTCACTAGAGTAAGTCACTTATCTTGAGAGCAACTCTTTATGGAATCAGACCACGTGTCTTTACTGTTGTCGATAGAGATAGAAAGTAAAATATCACATGAAAAATCACAAAGCTACGCTCATCTGCTGAAGAAACTATTTTTTGGTGATAAATCATCCCTTTGCGTTTAACATCCCTTTCTCATTGTCTCAAATGATGGACTTTTATTTGACAAAATCTATGCTTTTCTGCATGACAGTACAACTTACAACTCCTAGTACCTGTAGTGGCTGGGATTGATTTCATCAGGGATAAGCTTTCATTTGTGATGGTTATATTGTATGGTCTACCTGGTCTATTAAACATTTTGTTTCCTGCTACAAAATCTGATGATAACATTGTTTTCCCTGTAAACAAGACACTTTGAAATGTTTGTCTAACATGAATTCTCTCCATTGTACTTTGTGATACAGTTTTGTATGGTTATTCACATTTTGTTATCAATAACGTGCAACACTTGAGGTTTGTGTCATTTTTGCTATAATTTTTCCAGGGTTAGAAACAATTCTTTGCTTCATATTTTTTTTTTCATGAAGCATGTCTGATTTTCATATCTTGCAGCAGAAGATTTTTTGACTGGATGATTATGTATCGCACAGAAAATTATACACACTATTTTTCTTTAGCGCTATAGCATTTCCATGTAGCATAGTGTTAAGTTTTTTTGCTCAAAGATCAAATGCATTTAAATCATAAGCAAACAATTTTAAGCCATTTAGATGATTTTTACATTTGTTACCAAGTATTTTATAACTGTTTTATTTGATCTTTACATTATGAATAGAGTCAACTTTGTACTCTATTCAGTCTAGGAAGAACAAGAGAAGTTGTACTGTTTATTGTGACTACTGTTATGAGTGCAACATAACTTTAGTTGTTTTTGGGCAGTAAGCATTAATTGCTGTGTGGTCAACTAGCCACTGTATCTTTTAAGAATTTGTTAAAATAACAATGTCCTCAAAATAAACTGTCACATTGATATTATTATAAAAATTTATAGTGCATTGTTGTTGAACCTTGAGCACACAGCTGAATGGTGAAAGAGCATAATGGCTGTCAAAGTACAACAAACTTTTATCACTATATACTTTTTTTCTACTTTAAAGAAAAGGCATGAATCAGAAAGTAGCAACTGCTCTGTTTCTGAGTAGAATGACATGTAAAACAGGTTCAATTTCCAGGGAGTAGGTTACAGTATATTTGAAGGATGTAACCAAAAATTATTTTATTTTTTTACATTTGTTAACTAGGGTAGAGCACTGAAATAGATGAACCATTTTCAGGTTCGGCCTAGAGAAAAGCATAATAATAAAGTATGCAGGATTTAGTCCATGAAGCATGCACAAAAGAAAAGAAAATACTCAGTCTTGAAGCAAATACAGAAGAGAAGTGTAATGAATTGCTGCTACTAAAACTTTCAACTATTATTATCTGCTAAAACCCATAGAATGCAGCATATCTAAAATAGTGACAATTACTGTTTAGACACAGTGTTACAACAATTACTGTTTATACACAGTGTTACAGCAATGGAAGGAAACCTGGTTCAAGGCTCCTGAGAGCACCCCAGCACTATCAGGTTTTACCTCTTATCATGCATTCCGGCCCCAAAATCCGGACAATACCAAGAAAGGAGGGGGGGTATCCATATTCATCAAAGACACCCACACCTCAAGACTGGTGGCAACGCACGATGCATCGGAGACCATCCAGGTGCAATTAACCATAGGCAAGACTGCTCTGCAAATTGTAGCATGTTACAGGCCACCCTCACAAACTCAGGAACCTCACATGGCCTTCCTGAAAACACTAGAGGATAAATGTATCACCAAACACCATCATACTAGGTGACTTCAATTACCCTAATATAGACTGGGAACACTACTCAAGCCCAAACACCCTAGCCCAAAAGTTCCTGGAATTCATAAACTCAAATGCCATGGAACAACTAGTCACCATCCCACAAGAGGAGAAAACATACTTGATCTCATCATCACGAACATGGGAGCACAATGTTCAACACCGGAAGTATACCCCTCACTGGTGAGATCAGATCACAAACTAATCTCGCTGGAGGTCCTCATCCACCCCACCTGAAATAAAAAGACCACAGTAAAGAACTTCTCGAAAGCCGACTTCACACTTCTAAAGACTAGTGTGGTCTCCTTTAAGGCCCCGAGCGGCGGAAAAAAGTACTCAAGCCGCTGAATCACTTACAAATGCCTTCTACCAGCACCTGCAGGACTGCATGGATAAGGCAATCCCAAGCAAAACAAAGACTCTTTGTACCAAAGGCAGCGTCCAGTCTGGTGGACCCCAGCCATAAACAAACTCTACAACAAAAGGAGGAAGCTACTACAAGATAGAGCAAAATCCTTAAAAGGTAAGACACCATTGATCACTATAAGTAAAAACTAAGAGCTCTCATAAAATCATCCAAAGCAAATTTTGAGAGAAAAATAGCTAAAGACTCAAAAGACAATCATAAGGCCTTCTTTAGCTATGTTAGAAACCTGGGAGGAAACTCCCAGATATGCTCAGAACTAGTTCAAAATGATGTGAAGATTACTGATCCTACAGACATTGCCAACATACTGGCTGACGGGTTCAGTGCAAACTCCCCTCCCCAAAAGGAGAGATATCTATACCAAGCGATTGCAGCCCCCAAACATCTCCAACGCCCAAGTGAGAACTGCTCTCTCCAAAGCAAAACACAGCATCCATGGGACCTGATGGTGTCCCCGGCTGTGTGCTCCACGAACTCAGCGAGGAATTAAACCCACAGCTAGGACAGCTGTTTAATCATAGTCTTACCTCTGGATACGTACCCAGGGGTGGCGCACTGCAACTGTGGTCCCACTTCACAAAGGCGGTGCCTCCACCGACCCTGGAAATTACCGGCCCATTAGCTTGACAAGCCTTATCTGCAAAGCCATGGAGAGGATCATAATGGACCTCATAAATAAAGACATAGGGAATTTGCAGACTTTGGATCCATCCCAGTTTGAAAACTTTGTCAAAGGCAGATCATGCCTTCTAAACCTGGTTGACTTTTTTGAAACAGTCACCAAAGCCATTGATGAGGGAAAGGCAGTCCATACAGCCTACCTCGATCTGGCGAAGGCCTCCGATACAATACCCCACCGCGGTATCATTGAAAAACTCATCAGCTTAAATGTTAACCCATACATCACAAGATGGGTTGCAAACTGGCTGGTGACAGAACCCACATGGTCAGAGTTGCTGGCACCATGTCAGACTCAAAGCCTGTCACAAGTGGTGTACCACAGGGCTCAGTCTGGGCCCACTCTTGTTTGGCATCTACTTTTCAGTACAAGCAAACACAGGAGGTTATGGCTGACAAAGTTTGCAGATGACTGCAAACTGGCCATAATAGAAAACACATCTGACACAGATATCCTTCAGAAGGGTCTCACAGAAGCGGATAACTGGTGCCAGAGCCATAGCCTTAAAAGTTAAATGCCAAAAATGCATAGTCATACCTTGGGAAAAACAAGGTTACTAGCTACCAAATAGGTGGCAATCCACTGAGCACAGAAGCAGTTATCAGGGACCTGGGGACCCAGGTTGATAGTAGTCTGTCATTCGACACCCATGTAGCTAAAGTAGTTAGGAAGACCTTCATTGCCCACCTTATCATGAAGGGATTCTCATCTAGATCAAGGGAGGTCATAGTCTCCCTATACTCATCACTCATCAGACCAATGATTGAGTACAATGCCCCATTCGGAATGTATCTGACCCGAGACTTGCAGCAGCTGGAGAGGCCACCAAAGTTCCACACCAAGACAATAAAGGGTCTCAAACATCTGTCCTATGCTCCCCGACTGAAAGAACTCCAGCAGTATTCAGCCGCATACAGCATGCATAGAGGTTACCTTTGCCTAACATACAAGGCCATGTCAAACCCAGATTTGATGAATATGCTTCACCTCAAAATCTAGATCCGTCAGAGCCACAAGGCGGGAGACTTAAACCTCGACACGGCTATTGGCAGGACGTGCTGGAGGATAGATTCATCACCCAAAGACTCCCCTATGCTGTGGAATAAATCCCGGTATATGTGAGGCAGAGCACCTCGCTGGCCTTGTTCAAGAGAAATCTTGACCAATGGATGGGAGATCGCAGATATACCCCAGGGATTACCTCAGTGTCACTGCTCAACAGAGGCACAGCAAAATAATGGGTATAGTTCCCCATACTAAAGGGGTGGCGTAAGCCACAAAACTATGGGCTAGGCTTGTAAATGCCCTCGGGCAGATAGCCTAGTATGAACCTATGAACCTATGAAACCTAAGGACAAGTCAGGGTGGACAGGAGACAGAGTTATGGGGTTGGTAGGAGGAGGAAGAGAACAAAAGCTATAGGGAGTGAGTGGTGTGTTAGGAGTATCTCACCTGTAGAGTACAGTGTTTCAAAACTAAAAAGGGGACGGAGAGAATTGGTGAATAGATCGTCAAGTAATATTTCCACTGCAGTGGCAGTTACAGGTGTCTTTCTTATGTAAGTATATATTATAAAACATAATGTCTGTATAGGGCTGGGGAGTGTTGCAGTTTATCACATCACCTACTTCTAAGTGTATAAAAGCTGATATGTTTAACATTGTAAAGTATTTCTGAATTTTTTGTTAGTGAGGATCGCTTGTCTGTGATGAATAAAGGCTTGTTACTTTGGAACACTACCTGGGTTTCATGATTTTTGGAAATGATTGTGATTGAGCTCATCAACAAAGTTTTACAACTACTAATTTTTCTGCTTTTTTATTTTTTCCTCAACACTCGTGTTGGTGTGGTGGAACTAGACAGATTCCTGTGCTTGTACATTTTTTTTTAATGAATTTTACACAAGATTACAGTTTCAGTGGTGCTTTATTCTCAATGTCTGTTTTCACACTGGGAGAGCTGAAATTAAGCAGTTGATCAGTGTGAAGTCATCTTTGAAGTTTCTAATCAAACAAAATATTGACACTGTTTATATTTGTACCTAAATGGTGCTATATATGCTGGTAGATTAACTGACGATCCAAAAAGATTCATAGCATATATGTGCTGTGTCAGAATGTTTGCATATGTCTTGTAATAGACTTAAATGCTGTCCATGTTTCTTTCTGTTCTTTCCCTGTTCTTTGTGCCCTAAAATG
>NC_056729.1:11767971-11770579 GCF_019279795.1 Protopterus annectens | reverse complement strand
CACATACTCTCCTGTTGCATTCCAGAAGTTCTTCTTTGCATTGTTCCAACAATAAGTAAAGTACAAGATCCTGAGAGGGACAACTCCATTGTGCCAAGAAGAACAACAGGCAAAAGGTCTGAATTTAGCCATAAATAAAACCAGCTGCATGCCACAGTGCTGCTGACCAACAAGTCCATTTAGTGTAGCTAACAACTGGCCAGCAGGGCCCAATCAACATAGCACACACACGGCATCAGGTTAATTAATCATACAAGATCTGAAGTCCAAAACCCAAGGAAATCACTTGGGAACATCTCCATTTGACCTTATTAACATGTAGATGTTAATTAGATTAATCATACTGGAAACATGATAAGCTGATGCCAGACTGCTACGGTGTACCAAACATAATAAAAATGAAACAAAGTAGAGCATTTAAGCAGCACTTTGGGGCTCCATGGTGGACATAGTCAAGCAAAGCTGCAATAATACATCTTTCTGTCAGTTTTTCATTATATAAGCTGAGTATGTTTCAAGTAAATGAAAGGCAAACAATTCAAGCTCAAAAAACTGAAAATCAGTGCTATGACATGTAAGAATCATCTGTACTTTATCTTAGACAATTACCTGCCATCATACTGGACAACTTCCATCTGTTACTCTTATTTAAGGTACTTTCTAGTCTGATTTTTGTACATTTTATGCTTAAATTTCCTAATAAAATCTTCCAAGTAGTTTACAAAAAGTTTGAGCATGCTTGTAGTCTGTTTCTACATCCAGACTTAATATTGTCTTTCTGGAATGCCAGTTATTTATGGAATGTCAGTTATTTACATCAGTAGATCCCCTGGAAATGGTTCTCCTCATTTAAGTGCCTGAGAATTTGGTTTGAGATGTCCTTTGTTCCACATGCTGAGTGGTTATCAGATAATATTAATGTTTAACTCAGAACATCATATCAAGGCATGATATTTCTTACAGCGTAAATCGTAATGGCAGAGGGCATATTGTCCCCCCAGGACCATAATTTAGGTAGCCACTGTGCAACAAACCAAATATTCTTTTTTTTCTGTAATTTCTATTTAATTTTATTAGCAAATTAAACAAACTGATGCTACCCTCATGGTGTTTGTTTTCCAAATATGATATTTCTAAACAACCTGGTGTTAGCCTCATGGTCTTTGTTTTCCAAAATCTGTATTTCTAAACAACCAGGGTTTAGACCCATGATCTGCTTTTCCTATGTACAATATTTCTAAATGTCCTGTGTTTATCAGTGATTTGAAGATGGTGAGACACCAACCATCAGCAGTTTATACAACACAACCTGTCTGTGCAAATTTCTAAATTTTGTATATTTAAACTTTCTTCAGTTGTACAAGTACAGAAAGATGCACTGTACTGTATAAATGTGTAAATTGGTACCACGCACAACTTCATAGCTAAATCTCAGGATTCCCTTGTTATCATCTTTGCTATCAGATGCCTAGCCACTTTGGAACCATTTTGATGTAAGCTATGACTGTAACAATAATTGTGCCTATATCTGTATTGTATGTGCCCAATCTAAGTGTACAAGCATTAGGTTTATAATCAAATTTCCTAGGAATGTTCCAGAAGCAGAAAAAGCTGTACTATTTTACACTGAATATGGCAATTTTTTTTTTAGAGAACTTTGTGCATTGTTTAGACCTCATGCATTAATGTATTTGTAGTGCCTTTACATTTGTCTATATATTTTTAGTCAGCAACAGGATCTGTCCAATGGCTGCATTTTACCAAGTCATTCCTCCAGTGAGGTGAGAGCTGCCCAGCCTATTTGTTCTCTGGTGAAGGTTAGAATCAGGTGTTATGGTGAAGGGCACTCTGGCTGCCTTTGAACTGTTCTGTCCCTACTCTTTTGGCAGCGTATGCTCTCTGTAGTTGCTGCATCTCATTCATTATTGCACATGTGCAACCTTCCAGCTAAGGGGCTCTCACTTCCTCTATGCAGCATGGGCATGTTAGCCTGCGTAATGCTTCTGACACACCAGCACATCAGCAGGTATTGCCAGAGCAGCAGTCTCAGCTACCACAGTCTCATCAGTATGGGTGAGCTGATGTTGGCCACTCACTCTCATCCCCCAACTTGTTCCCGCCACAGTGCAACTGCTGGTCAAACACTGCTCATTTGAAGTGCAGTTACTCCTTTATTTCTGTTCACCATTAAGTCACGGATGACCATTTTTATTTGTGGAAAAAATGCCATATGGTAAAGGGCACAACAGCTAGCCCTGTGGTACTTCACTACCTATGTACAGTTCAATCAAGTGGATCAAAAATCAGCTGCTTAATAGCATGCAGAGATTTTCAACACTCTAAATCACTACATTCTAGCAACCTGCTGATTTTTGATCCACGTAGTGAACAGTGAGTTTTCACTGATCATATCCACTATTTCTACATGAGGAATCATGTCACTGGCTTTTAGTAGATCAAGATATGCAGTGTCAGCTGTCAGATCTTCCTGCCATTAAGATATGATCATAAAAACAATATATTTAGTAATATGAGCAACCTTTGTAAAATGAATTGTGTAACCGATGCATACCTTACTGTGAGATAATTGCAGAGTAATTATGATTAT
>NC_056729.1:11757971-11765471 GCF_019279795.1 Protopterus annectens | reverse complement strand
GAGCTTTTCTCATTGGGTCTCTGCTGAAAAAGGACAGCTTGTCCAGTTGGACTTTACTGGTAAACAAATGTAAAATAAAATAAAATAAAAATATAATTTGATTGTTCTATTTCAAATGAACAGTCTTTGTCCACAAAATGACACTGCATAGAAGAAGAAAAGCAATGCTGACACTGGCAAATGTTTCCTAGAAGCCATGGTACTGCTGATTTTACCTGCCGTATTATCATACAAAATGGAACATAGTGTGCAACCAGATGATAAATTCTTGCAAGTCCTGCTTTTAATTACATGACAGCAAGTTTACAACTCTTGCATACTGTGCATTTTCAAGATGCAGGAGAAGTTAACAGATGCAAACTGGGCTTTTAACATCTTTAAAGATGTTAAAGGAGGTAGCAGATTTTATTTTCACTTTAGATTATTTATGAATTTATAAACATTGTTGATGGAGATGCATTCTACTATGTTATGATAGATGGTGACTTCTGTTTCAAGCACCTTACTGCTGATTGTTCAGTTAATATGAATTGTCAAATAGTCCAGTGTAGCTGCAATATTTTATACAGACTTTAACTAGAATACTGGGAGATATTTACAGTGTGAAAGAAACATTAAAATATTATGACATGTTTGCCATCCAGCACACAGTAATGACATAATGTTTTGTTATAAGATTATTTAGGTGAAAGACCTTGGGTCATATGTGTAGTATCTGAAGTGTTAAGTTGAAAAAATATTATTCCATTCAGGGTTATTGCATTTTAAAGTTTCTCATTATTTTCTATACTAGGGTTATTGCATTTTAAAGTTTCTCATTATTTTCCTTGCCAAGGTTATTGCATTTTTAAGTTTTCTCATTATTTTCAATGAGAGTTTCACTTACCAATTATATATGAGCATTGAAAAAGGATCATTTGTTATACATGAGGAATCCTTTATCCACAAGCAGAGGAATAACGGTGTTACTGTAGGTAGCTGAGAATATTTGCGTTTTGGGGTTAGCAGAGAAATTGAAGTTCATCCTTGGCTCCCCTTTTCATGTCAATCTGTTGTTGATGTTAGTAGCTCTATAGGTTACCCACTGACCTTTGTTATAAAAAGCTGAGTTTATTTATTTATTTCACGTTGATAGTCATGTATGTGGACTGCTCAAGACTGATTCTTCTTATCCTCAGCTCTGGATTAATCAATCTTTTGGCAAAAGAACAAGTCTAAATTACAGAAGTTTACAGAGCGAAGAATAAACCTGTCAAGGCATTCAGGATTGTGTAAAAGTGTTCAGTACAAGAATACCTTTGCAAATAATGGAACAGTGCAACAGTAAAAGTATACCTCACTTATAGTCAAATATTTAAGTATAGTAGTCTAATCTGTAGAGACTAAGCCAGTGAATAAATATAATTAATTTTCCTAGCATCAGCAAAGGTGCTTCTGTGTATTGCTTCCTTTGTATTACTAAACTGCCAAGATTACCTCTACATGTTTTGTTAAAAGATGATTGTTAGATTTGCTGGAAGGACATTCTGTACCTGAAGGTCTCTGTAAGCAGAATTTCACTCATTTATTCTCAATTTCCTATATATGTGATTGCAAGTGGAGTTCTGCAGGCATGCTTGACTTGTCTGTTTCTGAAAATCAATGTTTTCCCAGGCACAGGCTAGGTTTCGAAATTATGCTTTTCACAGGATAGTGATTATAGGTTTATTGTGCTACATCATGGTATTCATTATTTTTTTTTTTCGGAATTAGCTCAGTCTGGTAATCTGATATATGTGCAGTGAGCTGAGACAATGCCCATAACTTAATTCTTTCACTTTTATTATTTTTGGTTATACCAATTTTTTCTAGCTGTGTGAAATGATTGATTAAAGAGGAGCAAAAGACTGCTTTATACGCTGTGATATCTTTATAACCAAGAAGTTGCAGACTGGCATTATATTATACAGCGACCTACTCAGAATATACAGAACCACATACTGTACCCTAAATTATTCTTACCACTATACATAGGTGGTGATCTACAGATATGTCTTAGAGTCTAGTTTGTTGTCATTTTTATTGCTTGATTGTCAGTTGCATAGGTGTTACACCATGCTTTCCTTCTGAATGAGAACAACCCTTTCAGTTTTTTAGGTAATCCTAAATTGTGTCTGAGTGTTCTTGTGAACTGTGTCTATATTCTGCCTTGTATCACCAGCATGTTTCATTAACCATATGCTGTACAGTACAGTTGTGTAACAGTAGATGTTCAAATAATCACTGCTGCAGTAGTCTTGGTAGGATACAACCCTTATAGCTAAGTATTAACAGCTGGTTGGCTTCCAAAGGTTTAGGGCATCTTCCATGTGCCCAAAACATTAGATAGCTTGATCTGAGCTGACTTAAAAGTCAGGTGTGGACCCCAAGCCCTTCAGAGCTTTCTTGCCAACAGAGAGAGGGGGAGACTAAAGCTCTGACAAGCCAAATGTACTAGGTTTATCATAAAGGTCACTGCTGCTGTAGCCTTAGCTATATGGGTCGCTTACCATAGATTAGACTGACTGGGAGGAAACAGGATAAGGATCCAGAAACCCATGGAAGATTTGACCTAACAAAGCCTGTTATAGAGCTGGAGAAGGAATCTAGTTTATAGTGCTTTGTAAGAGAGTGCACAGCGGATCTATTTGCTGATTCTAGAATACTTCTAGAACCACCCTTTCCAAAAAGCCACAGATGAAGCCAATGCTCTGGTAGAATGACCCTTGACCCTACCTGGAATATGTTATGGTGAGTATAGCAGAAGGTAATAGCCTGAGACAACCACTTCAAAGAAACTCAAGTCAGCATGACGAGCTGGTTCAAATGGAGCAAGTGTTAGGCTTTTTAACACAAAATTAAGATCCCAACGAGAAGCCACCTGTTTTCTAGCAGGCCTTGTATGCAACATCCTTTTTTAAAAACATTTTTACATGAGACTGCATTGAGAGACATCTATAGGCAGACATGCTAAAATGACCAAAAAATGAACCTTGCATGAGGAGTACTGTAGGCCAGAGGATAGTAAGTCATGCATGCAATGTAGAACCAGAGAAACACTAGCCCTGAATGGGTATTGGTTCTTACTTACTAATATCTAATTTTCTAGTAGTGGGTTTTCCTGTCTCCTTTAATACTTGCTGCTCATCCTCAAAAAAAGTGCCGCAATTCTTTAATTCAGGCAGTCATTTGAAGTTGTCTAGGCTATGGTTGTATCAGACACCCCCAGATACTGTATGAGTAGATCCAACCTGTGAGAAAGCTTGTATTCATTGCTCCTGCCCATTTTCAAAAGAAGGGAGAACTACTGTTGCATGGACCAGAAGGGAGTCAACGCTGTGATATTTTGGAAGCCCTTCTGAATCTTCAGAATGAGCCCAGTTATTAATGGAAAAGGTGGTAAAGCATACAGGAACATTCCAGCCCATGGATAAGAAAAGGAATGTGTGTTCAAACTTTCCTTGTATGTAATCCTAACGGAGATTTTCACAGAGTGTTGTGAGTGGAGATAAAAAGATCTATTTGCAGTGTTCCCAACAGTTGGATCAAATCTTGGAAGACCCCCCGATCTGGTTTCATTTTTGATGGTCTGGCCTGGTTCTGCTCAGCTTGTCTGCCACACAGTTTTAGTCAACATTATGTAAGATGTCTGTATAGTGCTAGTGTGCTGAAAAGCAATATCCTAGGCCACCATGGCTAGTCTGCACAGACGGTAAAGATCTAGTTCCTCTGGATTGCTTGTGTACCACATGACTGTCATGTTGTTTGTAAACAGTTGTAGAAGTCCCAGGAACATAGATGACTGAGAGAGTTAAGAGCACTAATAAGTGCCAACATCTCTTCGATGTTTGTTTGTTTTGGTCTGACTTTTCTTTTCCAAAGACCCTGCTGTATTATTACTATAGACATTGCTCCCCAAGTAAAGTCTGAGGTGTCTATTGTGACCGGCTGGGCTGGAGTTGAGAGGGAGAATGGGAGACCTGGATTCTGAGACATTTGGTGTCTCCAGCAAAAAAAATCACCCTTTTCACGAACCTCAAAAGTGGAATCTGAAGCGTCAGAGGATATAAATGATGGTAGCATATGGATTTCAGGTACCACTGGATTTTTCTCATGTGGAGTCTTATACGAGGTATCATGAGAATCATAGATGGCATGATACCCAGAATCCTGAGGAATTCTGGGAGAAAAGCTATTTGAACTAAGTGTCCAGTGGATACCACAGGAAAATAATTGTATCAAAAGGAGTTAAACAAGGTTTTTGTAAATTATCCTGGAATCCCAGGCCATGTCAGAATTCCTTTACCAAGGAAAGAGATTCCTGACACTTTGAAGATGACTCTGCAAAGGGTAAGCAAGTTGTCAAATGAGGAAACTTAGAATACCTTGCAGTCTGCAGTAGGTTATCACAGAAGCTAGACACTTTATGAATATCCTTAGAGAGTTGATAGACCCAACTATAATGCAGAGAACTGATAAGGTGATCCAGATGCATAAAAGCCTTAAACATATGAAATTTGGATCTATAGGAATTTGGTGATGTGTACATTTTAAATCTAAGGTTACTAGAAAATTCATGTAGGGAATATGGAAGAGTAAGTTGTAAAGTTTTGAACTTGGGCACTATCACAAGCAGGTTCAAAAAGATCCAAAACTGATTTCCAATAATCTTCTTTCTTTGGCACCAGAAAAATCCTTGAATAAGACCATTCTCTTAATTGAGGAAGAGGGACAGTTTATGACATTCCCCAGGAGAGCATATCCTAAATGACAAGAGGTAAAAGAAGAATCTAGTCTGGTGGGTAAGGGGAAATTCCTCAAAACAGAGGATGGAGAGACTCACACTACCATCTCTAAACTTTATGGATTAGTCTTCGTACCCCTCTTTCTGAAACTATATGTTGCCAAAGAGAGGAATAAAGTTTCAGACTTTCTGGAACAATTAAGGGATTGCCAGGATGGGAGGGGAGAGGGACGTCTTAAAAATAGTTATCTCAACTTACTAAACTATCCTTCATTCTGCTGGGTGGTCCGGCTTCCTTTTGGAACCTCTCTGCTATTGCTTTTTAAATATTTTCTTACCAACACCTTTGCTGGGTCTGTTTGATTTGTATTTAAAGAAGATTGGAGATAGGAGCATTAAATCCCTTGACAAACTTGGAGAAGGAGGGCGAAAAATCTAAGAGTCCCCTTGAATCAGCTTCCCTCTCTCATCACACTTTTTAAGGACCTCTGCAGCAGAAGGACCAAAAGCTGTGTCTGTCCATGGAAAGACTTCCATCATTTCATATTTTTTGCATCTTCTAAGAGATTTTGAGAATGCAAACAAAGCAAACCTTTTCATAACAGTTCCAGTAGCAGCAGCCTTGGAAGTGGCACCATAAGATTCATAAGCACATTTATAGTGGTGGGCAGCCGCTTCAGACACAGAAGGAAAAAATTATACGAAGCCGATTTCTTCTTGGATGAGGAAACAGGTGCCAAATTATTCTTCATATCTTCAAAAGAGGCAAGCATACATTTTAACATGTCAGCTTGACAGGTGAGAATCGTAAAAACAAGGGTTTCAGAAGAATAAATAATTTACTCAAATCTACTAAAAGCCTTCCCATCCTTGTAAGGTGAAGAGGGACTAGTATTAACCAAATATTTCATATTTTCTAAAGAAACTCTGGAAGTTTGTACATTTAGCTCAACAAAATCAAGATATAGCCTCACATTTCAAAGAAATGTTTGTATCTCTGCCGCAGTTAGTGTTAGTAAAGAAATGTAAATTGCAAACTTTGTAGTAAAAAAGTAACTTTCTCCATGTAAAACCACAGCAAGAAACACATTAAACAGCTATCCCAGCCCCCAAAAATAAAATACATTTTGCTTAAGAAAACGAAGTTTAAAATTAGTTTCATCATCTTTTTACCACATAAGTAAAAAGTGACACTTCAGTTTAAAATTAATTAAAAGTCACATGATAGTCATTAAAATATTTTCCTGTCTTTAAAATTAATATTTCATACAAGTAGTAAAATTTTTTTTCTCAAAGTAAAGTGGAAGTTTTTTTCCCCCTAAAGGGAACTTATCTGTGCAGCACTGAACAAGGGTTACACGAATGTTGATCCTTGAAAGTCCGAAACAGGATCATTCTTTAGCGGCAGGAAATCTCTGAAGAGTTAGTGCCCAAACCTGACTTTTAGTCAGTACAGCTCAAGCTGACTAACATTTTTGTTGTGTGGAAAATGCCCTGAAGCTGTAAATGCTGGCTGTATGGCTGTTATATCGTTAACAGTATATAACCCATATAGCTAAAGCTACTGCAGCAATGAGTCATATGATGAATATCTCATGTTGCTAAATAAGGATTGACTACTGTGAATTATAACTTGTTCTGTTGGTCTCTCTAGGTTATGTAACCATTAAATTTGTAAATTTGTTTTCTGTGTTCAACCACCCTGCCATTTTTTTTGCATTTGTAATACATATATATATATATATATATATATATATATATATATATATATGAAATCTGTGTGTGCGTGTGAGTGTATATATATATATATATATATATATATATATATATATATATATATATATGGGTGGTGCAGTGGTTAACGTTGGCACCTCACAGCAAGATGTTCTCCAATTCATTTCTCAGATGGGGTGCCTTCTGTGGTGAGTCTCCATGTCCTCCTGTGCTCGTGTGGGTTTCCTCCCACATTCCAAAGACATACATCTGGAGCATTTCTCCCTGGGCCTCAGCTGAAAATAGGCTCTGTCCAAGTTGGACTGAATGTTGTGTCTTTTGGCTTTTCCTGGTTAGGGGTCGCCACAGTGGAACTCAGGTCCGCTAATGATTGGCAGTAGATTTTTACGTGCTGAGTTGCCAGCCCTGACACACAACCTTCAATGAAGGTACGCCCATTCACGCATGTCTCCACACAGAATACGCTTTAGCTGAGAATCGAACAGGACAACGTCTTACTGTGAGTCGACAGCACTACCGCAGCACCACCACCGCAGTTCTCCAAGTTGGACTGAATGCTGTAATTAAATCAAAAGGTGCTTCAACAAAGTATTACTTTAAGGGTGTAAACACTTATGCAACCAGCTTGTTGTACATGTTTTATTTTTTTATATTTTTCCCCTAACAAATTTGTTTTTCAATTGAATTTTATTTTGTATTATTTTATTTTACATTTGTTGACCGAGAGTAGTCCGAATGAGCTGCATTTAGCCCTTTTTCAGCAGAGGCCTGGGGAGAAAAGCTCCAGAAAAAAAAAATATTTTAAGCTACAGTAATACATAACATCAAACAGTACAGTAAAATAATTTAAAGGTAAATCAAAAAGGAAATGACAGAGATATTTTAGCTGGTATTTTCAACAAATATACAATTACCAAATGTTAACAAGTCAATTAGCATTGCAGGTTTGAATTGTACAGGTTATAGGTCACATTAAAGTTTTGAAATGATTTATTGTGGTCTCA
>NC_056729.1:11695471-11752971 GCF_019279795.1 Protopterus annectens | reverse complement strand
ATGTCCCTACTCTATGGAAAAAGCCATATTTTTCTCCTATTCAACTGATCTGTCAAATTACAGGCCGATTACCATCCTGTCCTGCCTATCAGACGTATTGTGCAATGAATCCGATCACAGCTCTTGAATTACCTCACACAAAATAACCTTTCTTCATCTCAGCAAGGCTTTCAACCCCCACCAGAGTACCTCTACCATTTGCATAGTTTTACATCTACAGTAAACACAAATAGGAGTCACAGAAACTCAGTGTCTGCCCTTTTCTTTGACTTGCCTAAGGCCTTTTATGTGATCTGTCATTCCATTCTCCTAGACAAACTCTGTAACTTAGGACTCAACACGACTGCTATATCATGGTTCCATAGCTACCTCCAGAATAGAGCTCAAACTGTCAAGTGGCAAAATATATCACACCCTTCCTTCTCATCCCAGTCGGAGTACCACAAGGATCAATCTTGGGACCCATTCTCATTAACATCTTCATCAATGACCTACATAAACCTGCATCCTTAGTACAGTATGCAGATGACTCCACAATTATCTTTCTCTCAAAAAACATCAGCAGACTTCAAGAACTGACCCAGGAGTCCTTCTCTTCAGAAATCTGGTTGACATTGTCCCAGCTATTCCTAACAGCAAATAAATCCAAACTAATCATGTTTACTCTCAAATGGCTTACAATCAACAAAATTCTCCTCCTTCATTACCTCATCCAACAAAACAAAAATTGAACTTGTTGCAGATACTAAATTGCTAGGCATCTGCATAGATGATAACCTAAAATTTGACACACACATCCAAAATATAGTGAAAAATTACACCAAAAACTACATTCTCCCTATAGAGCTAAATGCTTCCTCTCGAATACCATAATAAAAAAAAAAAACACATTGACTACTGTCTCCTCTTGCCTACTCTAATGTATTCTGCACCCAACCTTAACAATATCCAAGTGACCTTGCTAAACAAACTTGAGTAATTTTACTACAGTATAGCATGATTTGTTGCCATTTTCCTAAACAGAACCCACCCATGTACCTCCCTAAATAAATTACAGTAGCTGGAATTCCCACTTTGTCTAACCTACTCACAACTTCCACAAATCCATAACATTGTTCAGAAACCTAACAAATGTCCATCCATCTCCAGTCTTATACGGATATATAACTCTCCATGCCATTACATTCAACAGGCAAATACCTGTTACATGTATCTAAACCCACCAATTCTTCTATCAAATAACTTCTCTCCCACTACCTCACTTATTTCTGGAATTTCATTTTACTAGTAATACGACAAGAAGTCCTTAAAATCATTAAAAACTTAACCAAAGTCTTACTTACTCTAATACCAGCTCTGTACATGTGATGTTCCTGGAATTTCTGTAAACCCTTACTAACTCTCACCACTCTCTTATGTAACTGGCCATAATACAGCTACTTCAGAATCTCTACCTTGCCGTCATCTACCCCTCTCCACTATTATCTCTACCTCCCTTTTACTTGGCCCCCCTCAATACTCCTTAATAATTTGTAACCAGCTTCATCCTGTAATTACTTCACTGTCTTCTGCTTAATATCTGTTTACAGCTATTATCTATTAAGTTTGATATTGACTAATGTTTTTACTGAATTCTTGTTTTGATTAACTGTAATATCATGAACCTATGAACACCGAAAGTGTGATAAGAGACCTTGGGACACAGGTGGACAGTAGTCTCTCCTTTGATAATCACATCACCACAGTAGTCAGGAAATCCTTCTACGTGGCACACCTCATCACAAAAGGTTTCTCATCCAGGAAAAAAGAGGTCATTGTTCCCCTCTATTTGTCACTCATTAGACCCATTATAGAGTACAATGCCTCTTTTGGTATGTACCTCACATGACATGTACAACAAATGGAAAGGCCACAGAAATACCTCACAAAGAGGATTACCAGCCTCAAAGAGATGCCCTATGCAGACCGTCTCAAAAAACTGCAGCTTTACTCCATTGCATATCACCTACTCAGAGGTGATCTTTGCCTAACACACAAAGCTATGTCAAACCTAGAGCTTTTAGACATGCTCCACTTAAAGAAATCCCAATCCTTATGAGCTACACGCTCTAGGGACCTAAACCTCATCACCACAATGAACAGAACATGTTGGAGGGATAGATTCCTGTCCCAGAGACTTCCCAGACTCTGGAACAAACTACCTATCTATATCAAACAAAGCTCCTCATTAGCACTCTTCAAGAATAATCTTGATGATTGGATGGGAGATAGGAAATTCACCCCGGGGATCACTTCTGTGGCTCTGCTCGACAGTGGCACAGGAAAATAATTTTCTTGGGTGGCGAAAGCCAGGGTACATTTGGCTAGGCTTATATAGGCCCTAGGGCCAATAGCCTAGTACCTACCTATGAACCTATGAATCATTACTGTTCTTTGTATGTACATTTATTATTGTAAGTGTCTTATAACTGCCTTCTACTCATTCGGTAAAATGTAACAATTCTCCCTAGGCATTCCCTGAAAATGGGACTGGTGCCCAATCAGACTTTCCAGGTGAACAAAAGCAATAAATAAATAAACTAAAATTAAAATATCTGCAGTGGATAGTATATGCAATATACGAACAAAGTTTATACATATATATATATATATATATATATATATATATATATATATTCATTCATTTACATTTTAACACCTTTATTAGATTACCACTTAAGACAACGGCACATAAACCTTAATGGAAAACAAAAACTTCACTAACATTTTCTCCATTCACATACATTGCACATCACATGTTTTCCTTCCCTGTCACTGTCCTTCAGACCAACACCACACAAATCACTCAACTTTCACTCCTCCTCCTCCAAGCAACCTCCCTGCATGCATTGTTCGTACAAATCCCATTCACCTTCCTTTTTCAAAGATTCCACTCTCCAGTTCCTCATTTCTTGTGCAGTATTAAACCCTGCAAACACAGCTGGCCTAGACTTTGACTTCCATCCTCCAGCAACAGCCTCTTTGGCAGCCAACAGAATTAAACCCAACAAGGTCCCATGATGTCTAAGCAACTGAGATTCCCTCGTCCTGTCTGAAAAGAATCCCATCCCTAGGCATACCCATTTGCATCCACAACACTTCCAACAGAGTTACTTATAAGGAATCCTCAAAATCTGTCAACTCATTGCAGTCCCAAAAACATGCTCCCAACCACCTCCTTCCTCCCTGTCACACTTCCACATTTGCTATCCACCTAAGGAAAAACTGCTGTAATCTGATTGGGGTACAACAACACCCATGCAAACACCCCCAAGCAAAAATCCCAAACTCCCTGAACACTTTTGCAAAGCCGGGAGCCATACATGTCACCTCCACAGTCTGTCTTACTGATACCCTTCAGCCTCCTCTGACTAATTCCCACAAGGAGGATATATTCTTAAGATGAAAATGGTAGATTTGCAAAACCAGTGGCAGCTGTAACATAATTCTGATATAGAGGTTTGTAGTTCAGGTCTTGTGTGATCATATTTTCTGAGATTGTAGAATGGTAATTGTTTTGTGAGTTTAGAAGCCAATGCTTACAGTGTCTGATCACTTGGGAGTTTAAATAATTTTGAGCCCAGTCGAAGGTGGTCTCTTTGAATGGTTTGCATTGATGTTGTTGCCTTTGAGATAGGGTGATGACTCTATACATTTTACTGGATGTGACTTAAATAACTGTGATGTTCCTTTGAAAGCTGCAGCTATTAGTGAGTCTGTATTCCAGATGACAGACTCCTTTCTCTGTGGCTTTTCTGTTTATAAAACTTAAATGGGGAGATTTTTTTCCCAGAAGAGTAAGTTCAATTTTTTCCTTATATTTTCTGTATTGTGATAGGAATTAATTGATGAGGTCTTGACAGAATCCAACATATTTTAAGTGGGAAATGTGCTCTTTTGGTGAGTTATTATGGTCTGTAATTTGAAAAGAGCTGTCGATTTTAAAGAGTTTATAATTATTACTAATGAGCATAGCTTTGGTTTAGGAGGAGATGAGACTTTTTTTTTGCTTTTGATCCCGTTGAATGAGCATTTTGAATTCTGTTTGTAGTTCTAAAGTGTGGGGAGTGTCCTATTAGATTGGAATAATAACACAACATTAATACAGAGTAATAGAGGCAGGTGTTGGCTGAACATTAGGAAGCTTGTTAACGTTGATTTCAAGTAATAATGGTATAACTGTGGAAACTTGCGGTGCTCTTTTGAGAAGTAAGGTTTTAGGTAATATAGAGGAGCCAGTTTTAACTGAGAAGTGATGATTACTGAGTTACTTTTAGTACCAGGGTGCTGCATCTGAACTAATACCCATTTCCAATGGATGGTCTATAGTGATCCACAAAGTCAAGTACTCTTATTAGGTCTACAAATATACCACAGCTAAAAATCTTTTATCCTTGATTAGGGGTATTGTATTTATTAAAATACATGCTTTTAAGGGAAAGGTGGTAGTAATGGTCAGTGTCTTGTGAAAGTTGGGTGTATATCTTTTCAAGGATTTTTCCTAGTGTAGGAATGTTAGAGACTGCTTATTACTAAAAAGCTTTGAAGAGTTTTGGCTGTTTGGATAATTGTATCACTATAACAAACTTCCAGTTATTTGGATAATTGTATCACTATAACAAACTTCCAATTATTTCTCATGCTGTTTTGTGAAAGACAGAGTTAATATGTATGTCAAAGTAGCAGAGAACAGTGTGAGGAAGTCTCTGCAGTAGCATATAAACCATATACATCAATTTTCTGAACCAGGAAATTATCCATCCAGGTTTGATCAGGGAGTGGTTTGATGTTTTTTTTATTTTAAAATAATGGAGTTAAGGCTGGGGAGTTGGTGGAACATATCTAAAGAAGGTTGCAGAATTCACTGAGGAAGTCTGAGGTTGTGAGATGACTCATGGTATGGTAGCTGAAGAAGGATTATTGTGACCTGTTAAGTGATTAATATCTGCTTAGAATTATTTAGAACTATGTGTGAGGGAGTTTATACTGTCTTACTTTCTTGTAAGTGCAGTTGAGGTTAGTATATATTGGATGGAGGAAAAAATATACCCATGTCTTTTCCCTTGAATACTGTTTTTTATTGTAACATACCCTAAGTGCATACTGGTTTAATTAGGGTAGATTTATGTTAAAGAAATGGCATCATTTAGACATTGTTTTGTATCTGCCTTTAAAAACATTGTACCTCATAACATCATGGGTCTGTGGTAATGTATGCTTAGAATGACTTCTTACTTTTATATGTTAAACAGATTGAAGAGACTGGCAGAAACATTTTTTAACTAAACTGTGCTGCTGTTATTGAAATAAGCATAACACTTTATCATGCTGATGTTTTTTTATAATTGTAACTCAAAAGAATTAAAAGCCTGTCCTGGCATCCATTTCCAGTGTTGTCATGGACACAAATCACTGCTAGGAATCTAATGCCCATTTATTAGTTATCTTTTAATTTTTATTTTGATGGGGCCATAAATTAAGAGCCAATAAAAAAATAGTATCCTTGTAAATGTTTCTGACCTGCTTTAGTTTGCTTCATTCGTGCCCTGTTCATTTTATTAGTGGAATGAGTAGTCATGTGTTTTGCTGTTCTATCTGTTTACATTTATAAAGAGAAGGGTCACTCAATTCCTGTAACATACTGACAGATAAAATTTACCAAGAGCTGGATTATATTTCCAGGAGGACACGCGTACATTCAGCTTTCAAGTAAGCACTTCCTAGAAGAAAGAAAGTATTTGCAGAATTGATGCAAACACATACACACATACATAAATACACATATTCAGGATGGGCAGGTCTAATCTCTGTGTAATAGCAAAAATCTTTCCAGTGAAAATGGTATTCTCTGGCTGCTAAGAAAATTTACTGATGACATTTAAAGAGAGAGTTGATCACAAAACATGCACATGACATAAAGAATCACTGTTAAAACATATTTATATACTTTTGCTATAGTTATGCATTGTCCGAAAAAGAATAAGCAATGTGAAAAAACAAAACAAAAACAAAGCTACTCATAAGAAATCAGAATACATTTATCAGTGTGCCAAATGCTATGTTCGGTCATTTGATACAGGAAATGTAAATGGTGATTGCACTGTGGAATGTATTACTGTGCTGTTGTTATTTTGGAAATAGTAATTAAATGGAATCTCTGGAGGCTTCTCAGTGAACCTATTGTAATAGTTAACTGTCTGAGTGGTAGAACAGACTGTGTATTTAACGGCACAGGGGATGCAGTGTGAAACTGGATAGACTGAAGAAATTTTGCACAGAGATTTCTGTTTCTGTTAGCAAAAAAGACAAATGGTGCTTTTATCAACCCACTGCTATGGAAAACTCTGTAGACTTAAAAAATGGTAGATATGCATTTTCATCTATAACTTTTGTAGTCTTACAATTTATTCACTTTCATGTGATGCAGAATAATTCCTACATTATATCATTATTGTAAAGAGTGGGAGATGACAAAACCCAGGGGGATAAAATGACAAGTTATTTTTTTCTTTTGCTGCAGAATGTTTGTATAAAAAAGTATGCCATAGAAGTGGTAAGTGTTCCCTTCTTCTGTAACCTAGCTATTATTTTCTCTTCCCCTGCAGATTGTCACTACTTGTTCTGTTCCCATTCTCAAATGCCTTTTTTTTAATGCATAATTCTGCTCAGGTCTCCAGTTTCTGGTTTGTTAACATGGCAGCCTGCAATTCTAGAAGCATAGTTGATGGCCCCTGGATTGCTAAACTGTCTAATTATGACTTATCATAGAAAATTGTTCCCTAGAGGCTTTGATTATAGTCTCATTTGTGTTAGTTTTAATCATTTTCTCCTGTGGAATGCAGCACTTTTAAGATACTCTTTCTTTTATGCATTGTCTGCATTACCATGGAGTGAATCATTGGTGAAGTTTTAGCTGTTTGACTTTGGTTCCCTTCCTTTTTCCCCATTTTGTTTGACATGGCTTTGCAGTTTCGCCTACAGCACTGTACGTAAAGCAGGTGTACAGCAATCCCACTGGTCATCATTGTCCACTTGTTACTGCTGCGTACTACAGGTGGTCACAGGACAGCTAGCATCTAGGGATGCCAATATTCATCTACTAGGAATTTAGCTCGTTAAGTAGTGCCTTTTTTCAGTTTCTGACTGATAGCAGTACAGTAAAAAAGTCACTGCAGTGACTTGTCTGTTGCATTCTTATCAAAGTGCCCTTCTTAATTCCACTGTACATTTGGTGGAATGTTCCACCGTGGCACTAAACTGCATTCTGTTCATGCCTTGGGACTTTTAGCTATCCCTTGAAGGTAGCACTCATGCTCATTGTTCAACCTTGGCCAGTGACCAAACATCACCTTAAGTTGTTGCTGTAGGGCTGTCATTGTAAGAGTCCTTGCTGTTCAGGATACTGTCATTGGTTGTATGCCTGTCTGAGTTCTGCTCCCTCTAGCAGCAACACCATAATGCATTTTTATTTTTGCAGGTGCTGCCTGTACCCCTGGGTGGCTCCTCCTCTGTCCACATTCCAGCACTAAACTTCCTTTCCTCAAACAACTTGGTCATACCCTGTGGGATTACTTATTTTTCATCAGAACACTTCTGTAAAAAGCAGTTGATCTCACTCCACTATTGTTTTGTGGGGAAAGAACCAGGGAATCTTATTAATGTTGTCCCATTACCTCTTTTAAGCTTTCCCATTGTTATTCCTTCACATGATGTGCACTTACTGAGCACTGGCACTTGATCATGACACCTTTTACATGTGAGACCCATGTCTAACGCATCTGTGCATTCCTGTGGGATATTTCCAGCATCGGGTCCGATTCATTGGTTTGGAAGCATACTAACTGTTGATGGTCCTCCCCTTCTTCCATAGTGCTGATTGGCTAAAGAAATGCTGTCAGAGGATCTGTATCATTGTTAGCATAAATGTGACTGTAATCATTAGTATTTCTCTTCTGATAGCTGCCATGCTGATAACATGTCGGGGCATATAAACCCATGGTTCAGAAGAATAATTCATTTTTACAGGCTGTTGTACAGAAAACACTACTGAGGGTGTGTGACTGTTGAGTTAGAATGTATAAGTTGGGGGTAAGTAAAGCAGTGCCCTCACATTGGGGGTGTGGGGAAGGGTGCCATCTTTACTCTTTTAATATTAAGAAAAAATAGTTTGTTTTGTCTGTTTCAATAGCCTTCATTTAAAATCTCTTTACCAGATTTGTACTGGTAAGTCTTTGAATTGATATGAAATTTTGCACTTAAATTGGTACGTTGACTTTACCAGAAATGTGTTATCTCTGTCTCATTCGCTTCATTTATTTCTCCATTGTAGTTGTCAGCGTATCTGTGATGCATTCCGATTTTGTGGAAATCATTTGAATTCCTTACTGAAATTAGGGTACCCATATATGTTGCTTTCTCTGTCATTATGCTGTTTACTTGATCAGTATCCCATTACAGTTTTTTTGATTTACTTGTTTCACTTTGCATCCTTACTGTCTTGGACTTTATGTTCCATTTCAGTTTATGTTCTTCAAACACACACAAAAAATGTCATAGTGTTCCTATTATTTTATGGATAGTTAACATGAATACTTCCTTTCTTCCTCCAACCTTTATGAAAAAAGGATACTTCTGCTGTTTCCCAATTTTCAGGAACTACCTCCACTTATGAGTTTTATGAATTAGATAGCCACCGACATTGTTGGCTCTCTTTAATTTCCTTAAAGG
Source organism: Protopterus annectens (assembly GCF_019279795.1). NCBI lineage: Eukaryota > Metazoa > Chordata > Ceratodontiformes > Protopteridae > Protopterus > Protopterus annectens. The sequence continues at coordinate 11,744,205 of NC_056729.1, read as the reverse complement.
ACATATGTTGCTTCTCTTTAGTTCCCTTAAAGGGAAGCTACACTCTAAACACAAGATGTGAAGTTGTTAAATCTCGCCGTTTATTCTCACTGATGGGTTCGGAGCCGATCCTCAGCTCCAACACGGTCGATAGCAAGCTCAACGTTTGCCAGTAGCTCGAGACCAAGCCCCTTATCCCATAATGCACTGCTGGAATTACCTCAGATCTAGTTTGCCGCGACAAGAGAGATCTCGGTGATCCAGTTAGCTCGGACCATTTTCGAAACAAATTAACAGCAAGCCTATAAAAAAGTTTTCTTTTTTGTTTAAAATATATAGTGTGTGCTAGTACTATTATATTTACTCTCTAGTTAAATACTTAGATAGTATAAATAGTTTAAAAGTTAGGGTCTTGTTGGCTTCTTAGTTTGTGTGGGCCTTTAGCCCTTTTTTCTCTACTATTAATATTTATAATAGTGAGGCTTTTTCTGTGGGTCTCTTAGCCCTAAATTTGTATCTGTATTTGTATATATATATAATACTGTTATAGATAGTGCCCGGATTGGGCTTAGTTGTTTGTGGATCTAATTTACTGTTTTTTCTCTTAAGTATGTCAGATGATAGGGAGAAATCCCATCCCAAATCGGGATTCAAAAAATGCCCAGATTGTGGGCAGAAAATGTCCATCACTGACAGACCCATTCAATGTGTCTACTGTCTGGGGCCTAAGCACCTCCAAGACACCTGTAGCATTCGCCACTCCTTTTCTTCAAGAGTCCTCCTGGAGAGAAGGAGGAAACTTATAGACAGGGTATTGCTACAGCAATCTTTCTCAGAAGTTTTGGGTAGCCATGAGGGTGCTAGTACGTCCTCCAAATCCAAGTCTTCAGATAAGGTCTCAAAAAAGGCTAAGATTTCAGAAGGAGGGTCATCAGCTCCACAGTCATCGGAACAGAGTGTACCTTTGATTCGGAGCCAGCTCTCAGTATTGGAGCCGGTCTCTGAAGTTCCTTCTTCACCTCTGCTCCAGTCAGCACCTTCGGTGCATTCAGCTAAGTTTTCAGTCAGCCTTTCAGATTTGGACATGGATCGGCTAGTGCAGAAGCTTTTACAGGCACAAGGACTTGCCAAATTGTTGTTGGCCCCAGCCAGCTTGACGGTACCGAAGACCATGGAACCGGACTTGTCTACTCCTCCTCCGAGCCGTACTGGACAATCAGAGCTGAAGGAAATTGAACCGATGGTGGTCGAACCCTTGGAGCCAATACCTGCACCGGTGTTATCGGCTCCATCTACTCGGATGTCCTCGGTGCCGACCGAGGGCTCTAGGAGCCGGCGCTTTCCCGTCGGGTCCAGGGAGGATAGTCGCACCAACTTGGTGCCGACTCCTCCTCTCGGGGCTTCGGCTCGGATGAGCTCGGCTCCTACCTCGGGCTCGGAGCCCAGGGTTTCGGTGCAGGAGGATCGGACGGTACTCTCGGGTCCGTCCACTCCTCGTCGGAGCCATGGTGCCTTCGATGCTATGAGGAGAGTTTTACGTCAGCAACGGTTCAGCTTTCCCTCTCCCCTCAAGCTCCTGTGTCTGCTTCTTCATCTACCAATCCCTGTAAGCGTAGAGACCCCGAGCCTCAAGTACCCCCACAGGGCTTCCCCTGCTCTTCTGAGACCTCCCCAGATCCCCTCACTGAGGAGGTGCCCAGGAAGAGACTGTGCAAGAGGAGGCACTTTGACTCCCCACAGGAGTCTTTGACATCTGACACGGACTTAGATGAGTCAAAAGGGTCCCCTCGATCCCCCTCTGAGGATATCTCCTTTGCAGAGATACTAGAGATCCTTAGTCAGAGGGGCGATTGGCAGTCCAAGACCCCTACTGAGGATGAGTCTGTGCTCTTGAAGGCTTTTGGTTCTCAACCTTCCACTTCTTGGGTGTCTCCGCCTTACGACGAGCTCATGGAACTGATCTCTTGTAAGGCATGGGAGTCACCGGAGGCCATGGAACCTGTCCCCCGTATACCCAATAAATTCATATCTGCCCCAGTGGACAAGCCATTTTTGCCAAAAGGAGTGCCTGTTGATGCCATGGTGGTAGCTGCAGCCACCAAAAAGGAAGTATCTAAGACATCCTCTTCTATCCATCCCCCTAACAGAGATTCTAGGGTTATGGATAGATATGGGAAGGGCATGTTTAGTTCAGCGACTTTCTCTCTGCGATCACGGAACTACTTAACCCATTTTACAAGACTACAGAGAGATGATCTGAAAGAGCTAGGAGATACTCTCCAGGGTACGGTAGCTGCAGGAGTGGCCGACAAAGTCATTGCCCAGCTCGCTACCCTAAACTCAGTGGTGAACTCGTCCATGCGTCTCATATCCTATGCAGCTGATGGTTCGAGTAGAGCCGCTAGTTCGGGAATTGCTCTTCGAAGACAAGCCTGGATGCGTCTCTGTTCCTTTGCGGAACCCTTTAAGTCTTCCTTTATTAATACCCCATTCGATGGCTCATCATTGTTTGGGCCCACTCTACGTTTCCCTATCGAAAGAGTTTCTCTTCTCTGCCAAAAAGTCAGCTCACTGGTGTCAAAGAACAAAGTTACAGCAGCGGAGGTATTGAAAGTACTAGGTTTGATGGCGGCAGCAATCCTGACTATACCACTCCCAAGGATGCATATGCAAATTCTTCAATGGCTCCTCTTCACTCAGTGGTCTTACCAGAAACTACCAATGCACTACATGATTCTTATCATGGATTCTTGCAGGAGAGACCTTCGGTGGTGGTTGACGTCTCTTCATGTCACAATCGGAAGACCCTTTGTCCCCCCCCTCAGTAGCCACTGTGACCATGGGCGCTTCCCTGATAGGGTGGGGGAGGGCATTTTCAGGAAAAGACTGCCCAAGGCACATGGAAAGATCAAGAATCACATCTGCACATCAGTGTTCTAGAGTTGAGAGCGGTACTTCTGGCGGTGCAGTACTTTCAGGACTCTCTCCCTCTAGGGACTATTGCAATTCAGACCGACAACATGTCAGTAGTCTGGTACATGAACAAGCAGGGCAGAACCAAGTCTTACCCCCTTTGTCGAGAAGTCCTCAGGGTCTGGCAATGGGCTGTGTCATCCCAGCATTTTCTGTTAGCAACGCACATCCCGGGGAAATCCAACATGATAGCGGACAAGCTAAGCAGGGCGATATTGCTCCCTCACAAGTGGTCTCTCAAACAACAGGTTGCGGAGTCGATTTTCCGCAAATGGGGCCAGCCTTGCTGCGACCTTTTTGCCAGCCACATCAATTTAAAATGCAGAAGCTACTTTGCCCTAATACCAACTACCACCTCCCGGTCATCCCCCGAGAGACGCACCTTTACACGATTGGCCCCCGGGTCTCCTTTATGCATTTCCACCCTTCCCGTTAATACCCAGATTTTTACAGAAAGCAAAATCGCTGGGAAGGTCTGTTATATTCATAGCCCCCTACTGGCCTCGACAGATTTGGTTTCCATTTCTCCACCATCATCTCTTGGAAGATCCATGGATCCTGGACCCAGTTCCGGACCTTCTGACTCACCCATCAGGGGATCTTCATCCTTCTCTGCAGTCCCTTAAACTGACTGCTTGGCTAATCCACTTCCCCTAATTGCCAGGCTTCATTAAATTTCAGAAGATACAAGACAGATTCTCTTGTCTTCTCACAAGCCATCTACCAGGAAATTATATGGCAGTAAAGGGAAAAGATTCTCAATTTGGGCCAACGCGCAGAGCATTGACCCTTTCCGAGCTCCGCTATCTTCGATTTTAGAATTTCTAACAAAAATTTTTAAGGAAGGGGCAGCAGCTGCTACAATTCGAGTTCAGTTAGCTGCTATCTCAAATTTTCACCTTGGTCTTGGTGGCTCAAATATTATGAGCCATAAATTATCTAAAACCTTCCTTAAAGGCGTTATTCATATGAGACCTCCGATCAAAATTCCCTTTTCTCCCTGGAATTTAAACCTTATGCTGTCTCAAATTATTCTTTCCCCTTTTGAACCAGCATCTTCTTGTGATTTAAAATCTTGGAGAACAATATTTCTTGTGGCCATTACGTCTGCCCGCAGAGTGTCAGAACTTCAAACATTATCTATCAGATCACCCTACATAATCTTCCATGCTGATAGAGTATCTCTCAGAACAAACCCCTCATTTTTACCTAAAGTCTGTTCTGAGTCAAATATCAATCAGGTCATCGAACTGCCAGTCTTTTTCCCCAACCATTCTAGCAAATTGGAATATATGCTGTACAAACTTGATGTTCACAGACAGCTCAGATTTTATCTTGACAGAACTAAGGATATTAGGAAATCAGACCAACTTTTTGTATCCTTCTCAGAAGCAAGAAAAGGCAATCCAGTGGCTAAAACAACTTTATCTAAGTGGTTATCCGATTGTATATCCTTTGTTTATGAGAATGCGAGCATGCTTTTAATGCACAAACCAAAAGCTCATTCTACATTCTACCAGAGTTGTCTCTACCGCTTCTGCTTTTCAAGCTAAATTGCCCCTTGACAATATTTCCTGCAGCCACTTGGTCTAAGCCTCATACCTTTATCACACATTACAAATTAGATAGGGCTTCAAGGGACAGGTCTTCCTTTGGTTCTACGGTACTGAAGAACATACTCCCATGAGCCACCCAAGGCTGAGGGTGCTAGGGACGCTACCCATCAGTGAGAATAAATGGCGAGATTTAACAACCTCACATATAGAAGTTATGTACTTAGCATAATGTTCCATGTGTGTTGTTTATCTCGTTTTTATTCTCATGTCCCTCCCTCCTTCCCCCTCCTGGCTGACTGTTGACTTAGAGGCTAGTACCATCCTGGTTATTGAATATTTCTTCTTCCCCTTTGGGAAGTGTTCTTTGTATATATATATATATATATATATATATAAGAGGGTATGTATATGTTGTATATATATATATATATATATATATATATATATATATATATATATATATATATGTATATACTGTTATTCGCAGCAAACAAGATCTGAGGTAATTCCAGAAGTGCATTGTGGGATAAGGGGCTTGGTCTCGAGCTACTGACAAACCTTGAGCTTGCTATCGGCCGTGTCGGAGCCAAGGATCGGCTCCGAGCCCATCGGTGAGAATTAAGGTGGGACAAACAACTCACATGGAATGTTATGGTAAGTACATAACTTCTCATCACAGAGTGTTTTCTCCTGTCTGTAAAATGACCATGCTTTGCTGTGAATGACATTTGTGGTAGACTTCATAACAAGTGCAGCAAGAGCATTGTGGGTCACCATGGTGATGTGGTTCACTTTTATCCCTGCATAGGTGGTAGGGGTAGATAATTCAAAATGCTTTCTTTGCTAGAATGCCAGTGATGATTCATAGTGCCCTCATGGCAGCTTGATCGATGCTCCCCCCCATGAATGCTGTCACCTTATCTCCTAGTAAAATTACCAGAGCAGAGGAATAAATGGACACTGTATTATAAAGTGGGGGCTTAATGCTTTGCCAGCATGATAGCAAAAATTATCTAGAAAAAATGTGATATTGCAGGGACACAGAAAACATTGTGGGAGAATTTTTCCTTAGCTGATGAACAAAATCACATTAGTATGGCAGCCCTATCAGGTCATTTTCTAAAAAGATTTCAAGCCTGCATAAACTAAAGCACTGCTAGTGATTCCCTGTTGCGTGAGGAAAGTAAACCTATATTTTTTTGTCTGTGACTTGCTGTTAGAGTTGCTTTCTGTTTTACCTCCTCCATTTTGTTTTCTGTTGTAAGAAATCTGCTTGGCCTGGTGTTTTTGTTCTATGTGAGAGGTAGACACTTATCTAGTCTGCACATTTCACATGTTTTTTCATTGGTTACATTTCCTCTTGAGTGATACTTAAATGCACGGTGAATTTCTGGGCCTTTATATTTTCTAAAAAGATTTCAAGCCTGCATAAATTAAAGCTCTGCAAGTTTTTCCCACCCACTAGTCTGTTGATTTGGTTTTTAAACCTGGTGATTTTAAGCTGCACATCCCTAGTGTAATATTGAGCTTAATAAGCTACTCCCTTTCTACTCTGCTGTTATCTTGAATTATTTATTTGCCTTTCCTTGTGCTTATATTGAAAAAGTACTTTTTGCCTTATCCATTGCCAGTTCTTCTGATTTACTTGCTCTGAATTAATTATTTAGTTAGCTGTTGGATAAAGTAGTGTATTTTTACACTTTAGCAAGCACTTGTTCTTACATCAAGAGGACAGTGCATTTTCCATGTAGAGCATTGGGAGATAGCCTGGTCTGTTTAGGTTGGAGAAACACTTAAGATTTCTGCACATAGTTTTACTGGCTGGATGGCTTATTTAATCAGCTTATCTTGTTTTTGGAGCCTTTATAAAGTCTGCACAATTCAATGGCTCTTGGCTCATTTATACAAAGCAAAGTGCTTTTACTGAATAATCACACTTTTATGAGCTGTTTAAAGGACACTGCTGTATCCATGTCTCTATGTTTGTTTGTGGTAGCATTTCACTTTTGGAACTCCTTTACTGTGCTTTTACATTAGGAAGACTAGGATTATTCATCTAGTGGCAGTAGGTGTTTACCTGGTCTATCTGAGCTGGGAAGCACAAAATAGGGCTCGAAGTATTTTTTTGAACTTCTCTTATGCACTATGACTGTACTTTAGCAGTTTCAAAAAAAAAACTGTAGTGTGTGTTGCTGCTTTAAGTAGTTAATGACATTGTATTTCATTTAATATCTATTAGTTGTTGGACTGTTGTAGGTAGTTTGTGTAGTCTTGTAACAAATGGGCTCCAAACAAGCTGTTCTACATTAAGAAGATGTTTTTACAACCTTGTGGTAGAAGAGTGCTGATTTAACCTGTCTGAGATGGGGATTGCTGGTGGAAGGCTTATTGTGTGCTTTCATGACTGGGAGTTAACTTTCTCTTTACTTGTATTTAAGCCCCGCATTTGTGTGTTGCTGCTCTTCATGCAGAGGTGCTTAGCAGTGCTCTTTTGAGATGCAAAAGTCTAAAAGCACAGTTTTTCCTAAACAGGTGTCAATCAAACCCTTCCAAACTTTTCTGTTGCACTACAAGCAACTCACTTGCACACTGAGCAGTGTTGCCTCATTGATCATCCTTAGCCTACACAAAGTATAGGTCCCTCTTATAGTCTCTGCCCTACAAGCACAGTCCTGTCAAATTATCCCATTCCCTTCCCTAATAAAACATACAGTAAGAGCTGCTATCATGGACGGGCAGTTTCCCATCATCTCTCTGGCCAGCCTGGTAGACATGGGCATTCTGAGGCAATGTAGCAGTTGTCTCGTGTACTGAGAACCATTTAGTCCTGAAACATCCAAATACTTTATGTGAGAGATGTAGTTATACTACGAAATTGGAGGCAAGACTCTGACATAAGGACAAATCAAATGCCAAACAGGCTGTCAGCACATACACACACTTCCCACACTTAATAAGACCATGACACAAAAACTGACATATGCAGAGGTACTCACTAGTAACTTACCAAAAGATCAGAGGCCTCCCAAATGAAAATCACCTACACAAATATCAAAAAACAACCACACACACACACACACACACACACACACACACACACACACACACACACAAGTGTCTCAACAAATAAGCCCATAAGGTGTAACACCACAAAACTAATGTATTGGTCATAGGTGACTCCATTGTGAGACACACGGATGGTTCCCTCATCAGGCTGGATAAGGAGCGGGTTGCAGTTAGCTGCCTGTCAGGTGCTAGGATCTATCAAGTCACTCAACCAAAAGTATCCGTGTGACTGTCATTGTCCATATGGCGGTGAATGACTTGAGACATACCTCACTGGACTATATGAAGAGAGACAAGACTGAGCTTTCAGATTATGTGTCACAAGCAGGTATAAGCCTAGCCTTAGAAGCATTCTACATCTCCAAGGATAATGTCATAATACAAAGAAGAAATAATTGACTTTAACAATTGGCTTAGCTTCTGGTGTCAGTCCAAGGGGATCCACTGTCTGTCAGCCTGGAAGACATCGTTGACAGGCCACATTGCTTTGCCAGAGATGGTCTTCACCTATCTCCTGTAGAAGTTCAGATACTGGCAAATGCATTAGCTCACCCTATTGTGCCTTTTCTAGGCAGTATCAAAATAACCAACCTACTAACATAACAGAATCCTCTCTAAATAAACTTATGGTACTGCTGCTTAATGCTAGGAGTCTAAACAAGAAACTGCAGTTCCTGGAAGCACCCCTTACTTTGGAAGATGCTGATGTCTGTTCAGTCACTGAGACATGGTTCAAAGGCACGGAAAGAACCCCAATTGTACAGGGCTACAATGCCTTCCATATGTTCAGACCACAAACTGAGTATGAAAGAACCAAAGGAGGAGGTGTATCCATCTTCATTAAGGACAGGTACATCTCTAGACTAGTTGAACAGTATGACTCTCTTGAGGTACTCCATGTCCAATTAAATATAGGTAAAGCCCCCCTACTATATCATAACTAGCTATAGGTTCCCCACCATGAAACAGGAAAAGCATACTGCATACCTGGACTTACTAGAGTCACTTGCCGTACAGCCTAGCACCTTACCCATGGGTGATTTTAGTTATTCTACCATAGACTGGGAAACTTACACAAATACAGACTTGCTGGCTCTGATGTTCTTGGACTTTGTCATTGCAAATGAGGATCAGATGTCCTAGTCATAGTATTCACTAACATGGAAAAGCATTGCTCCCCCCTACCCATGTGATGTCTTCCCTGGTAAAATCAGACCATAAATCAGTATCATCTGATGCAATTATAAGACCAGATACCCCATTAAAGCTAAAGCACTTAAGAATTTTTCAAAGACAAATTACTTCCTACTAAGTGATGGCATAAGAGGTTTCAAAGCTCCCTCAAATGCAGATAACATGGACTCCTATGGAGAGGTGTACACCAATGCCCTGTATAATCACTTAAGCAGTTGTATAGAAATCGGCTGTACCTGACCAGATTACCTGGTGGACCCCTAGTGTAAATAAGGGTATACAACAAGAGAAAGAAACTAATGTCCAAGAGCAAACGGGAGCTGGCTCAGCAGAGGAAGAAATCCCTCTCTAGCTTAAACAAACAAATTAGAGATTTTGTCAACCCTCCAAAGCTAATTACAAAGTAAAAATATACTCCCTCGCTAAGAGTAATCACAAGGCATTCTTTAACTACATCCAAAATCTAAAAGGGAATACCCAGCTATGCGATGAACTGGTTGTGGATGGCACCATCCATACTCAACCAAAGGTAATTGCCAACCTGCTAGCTGACAGATTTGGAGCAAACTTCATCCCCGTCCACTCCAGTCATCCCCCAAAGTATACCTGCCACCATTCCTCAGCCTAATATCTCAAGTGACCAGTTCATCTTGCCTCTCTCCAAGGCCAAAAAATCAGCATCAGTGGGAACAGAAGTCATCCCAGGTTGCCTTTTAAATAACTTAAAACAAGACCCAGCAGACCCACTTGGATCCCTGTTTAACCACAGCCTGTGAACTGGCTACAATCCTGCAGAATGGAAGACAGCAATAGTAAATCCCTCTGCACAAAGGGGGACCATCAACTGACCCTGGGAATTACAGGCCTATAAGCTTGACTAGCTTCATCTGCAAGACCATGGAAAGAATCATTATGGACCTTGTTAACAAGGACATAGGCAATCTCTGAACTCTGCACCCAACCTAGTTTGCATTCATTAAAGCTGCATCATGCCTGTTAAACATGGTAAACTTCTTCGAGAAAGTCATCAAGGACCTGGACAAGGGAAAGACGGTGCATACCGCCTGTCTTGACCTAACCAAAGCATTTGACACAATCCTCCACTCAGGTATTATAGAAAAACTCTCCCAGTTGGAAATTAACTCCTACATTACCAGATGTTTAGCCACTTGACTGGTGGACAGGACATATACTGTCAAAGTGGGTGACTTCATGTCTAGCAAAATACCAGTCACCAGTGACATACAACAAGGTCTTTGCTGAGCCCCTTACTGTTTGGAATTTTTTTCTCAGAAGTCCAAGCAAACTTGGATGGCCTGTGGCTGACCAAGTTCACTAATGATTGCAAATTGGAAGCAATCATTGAGTCTCCCAATTATGTTAATATACTGTAGGGAGGGTTAACACAGACAAATGATTGGTGCCAAAACCATGGATAAAAGCTAAATGCAAAAAATGTGTTGTTATTCCCTTTGGGAAAGCTGACATTCATGCTAATTACATTATTGACAGCAGCCCCCCTAAGTGTAGAGCCAGTGGTATGTGATCTGGGTACTCAGGTTGGTAGCAATCTGAACTTTGACCACCACGTACCCACAATGATAAGAAAATCCTTCTGTGTGGCACATCGTAATAAATAAAGGCATCACATCGACATCTAAGGATGTTATAATTCTGCTATGTTCAGCTCTCATAAGACCAGTAATCGAACACAATGCTTCCTTTATCATGTATCTCACCAGACACATGTAACAACTGGACAGACCACAGAGGTTTCTCACCAGTAAATTACAGGTTGCAAGATACAAGTCTTATGCAGAAAGACTGAAAGGCCTATCACTGTATTCCATTTTCTACAGGTTGCTAAGGGATGACCTGTGCCTGGCTTACAAGGCAGTCTCTGACCCAGCCCTGATGGAAATGTTACACATTCGTAAATCAAACTGCACAAGGGTCACTTGCTCCAGGGATCTTAACATACCCTCTGACATCAGCAGGTCATATTGGAGAGATATATACATCTGCCAGAGACTGTCACTTCTCAGCTCAGGAACAAGCTTTCCAGTTCATGTGAAACAGAGCCCCTCCCTGACCCTCTTTAAATGCAACCTAGAGCAATGGATGGATGACCGCAAATTCATACCTGGGATGGTGCCCATGTCCCTCGTGGACAGAGGAAGTTGGTATTAACTACTGTAGATCCTTACCTCTGTGAACTTCACTCACCTAACCACTCACAAATGGGGCAACTTGGGTTAAATACGGCTAGGCTTGTAAGGGCTCTAGGGCCAATAGCCTTTTAACCTTTTATGAACCTGTTTTAATTAAGAACACATTTTAATGCAGGGGTGTTAGCATTAGTACTGTATGATAATTGATATATGACTGTAATCATTTATTTTTATTTTCCTACTCTGTTGATCCTTCAATACATTCATTAATGTGTCTGTTTTTTAATATTAACCCTGCCAACTGCCCACTATCTGTTAGTATTGATCTGTCCACATTACCATAGATGATGTCTTTATCAAATCACAAGTCTTGTCTAATGCATGTTTGCAGTTATCTGTCTTTATATTTAGTCTCTCTGTTTCTGTGTCATCTAGGTACTGGCTTTCAACATTCTCACTGTCTGTCTGTCTTCAATTCATCTTTTTATTTTTTTTCCCCAACGATTTTACCTCAGTCTGTTTACTTTTTGTTTGAGTTAATGTGCTTATCATTGAGACGTGTTTTTTTCAGATACTCGTTTGAGTGGTTGCAGCAGTAAACAACAAATGTGGCATCCTTATAAATTAACAAGAATTTACAGATTAAATACTAAAGTACAGTATATAATGGAAAATTACCAAAAGGTCAAACCCCAACAGACAGTTATTCTCTGCCATTATCATTTACAGCAAGTTGTAAAAGCTTAAAGCACCTGATAAATAGTGACCATTCAGAGTAGCCTTTGTAGAACAGTAGATCATAAAACACTGATTGTAAAGCAGTGGAAGCATAGAAATAGCTGTTTTGCTCAGAAGACATTTATAAAACTAGAATAGTACAACAGTTCACATATGTTAAATTTGGGTTGTGATGGTAATAAATAAGAACCAGTAAATCAAGAAAATGAATACAAGTTTGTTGTCCCAAAGGTGAAAAGTTCAGTAGAAAGCATTTAAAGAGCCTAGATGGTAGAAGGGATGAAGACTGAAGCAGTTCAAAGTAACCAGAAAAGGCTAGAGAAGTAAATCTGAGGCTGGGAAGTCTTTAACTTTGCTATTACTTGTCTGTATGACTGAAGGTGTTAAATTAGTTTGGGATGGAGCTCAAGTTTAGAGGAATGTCAAGGAAGAGATGATGTGAATAGGAAGCAGTAGGGCACTATGAGAATGTGTTAAACTTTGTAAAAGGGTGTTTGACCCATTGGGATTTACCCACTTAACCTTTGTGAGTGCAGTGTGATGCAGAGATTCCAGAAAAGCACATTGGCTCGAACTACATCATCACTGAGTGAGAAGAATGCAAAAGCCCTTTGCCTCTGCCAGATACAGTCATCTTGTAGCATTGTGCACTATGCAGTGATATGCATATTTAGGTACTCTAAAGATTAAATAACTTGCATTGGTATAATTAATGTCCCCTTACAACAGTTGAATTTTTGTGATGTCATTATAAAATACAGATGCATATGTAAGTGATACAAGAATGTTGTAGGTCACGCATACCTCTCAACTGTCCAGATTTTTGCCTCATATTTTTGGCCTGTTCCTCATAAAATTTGTGGTTTTCTGGCAAATCACTGGGATGATCTGAGGTTTGAAGTAACTAAATAATGATGTACATCAGAATTTCAGACTTCATATCCTTCAGATGATGTATGTTAAAACAAACCCTGTTACTCTTAAGTATACAAGAGCAATATTTAAATGTGTTCTTAATTTTGGGGCCATGTCCCCCTATTTTGTCAGGCTTTGTTCAGATTTTTTGCATTAAGAGGTTGAGATGTATGTCATAGCAACAGAATGTGCAGGTTAGCACTGCATATAAAGTGAAGATGCTGCAAAGCCTAGTTTTATAGATTTGCACAATCCAAAGACCTGCAAAGTGAGCAAACAAATAAGGGAATGGTCAAGTGATTTTTACCCATTTGCAAAAGGAAGCAGCTTGTGATTTGGTACCGTCCTTATCAGCTAATGAGAGGCAAGGGTTGGGAAAATATCCTTTGAGCTTGGAGCCATAGAGAACAAAGAGAGACTGTTATTGCTAATGAGAGTAATAGACTTTTAAAGAATTCATCAATGTAAGTGTAATGCTCAAAAAGAAGGGTATTTTCTGCAAGAACAGTTGATTTACCTGAGAAGTCGAGAACTATATAGTCAGCACAGAGATGTCTAAAGTAGTGAAAGAGATATGGTATATTTTATAAATATCATGAGGAAAGAGAACAGGCCCCTATGACAGGATTATGTTAGGCACCTAATTTGTCTGGGCAAAAGGAAGAGATGTTCAAGTCATTTCTGATAGACTGTCATCTAACTGCAAGACAGGCACAATAGCATGGATCAGCAGAAAAGCCATCAGCAGCAGTTATGTCTGCTACTGCTGGTGTTTACCAACAGAAATCTGTAGGAAACAATGTAGCACAAGTGAGAGGATTTTGTCCAATTTAATCTAAGAGAATTCATGGATGGCCGCAATGGTTAGCAAGAGGTTTTCTGGTTTGATTCTTGGCTGTGGTGCCTTCTGTGTGGAGTCTGCATGTCCACCCTGCAGTCACGTGGGTTTCCTCTGGGTGCTTCGGTTTACTCCCACACTCCAAAGTCATGCATCAGGTATATTGGACACTCCAAAATTGCTACTAGGAGCGAGTGCGAGTGAGACTTATGGAAGAACTACTGCATCAGGGCTTACCACCTGGCAGTATAAACCTTGGCTCGAGATCATTGTCACTGTTGAAGTGATACCCTGACCCCATGTGCAAAAATGGGAAAAGGGGTTGAGGATGGCTGGATGGAATCTAAGAGAATTCATATGTTACGCACCCGCCGGTGTTGTTGAGGAGATATGGATTCCTTCCTACCTGACTCTGGTGACACCCCTATTAGGCCTAACACACCAAGGTGGCAAGAGGGACACATTTTATTCTAGGTGACACATCTAGTTTAAAAAGGCAGTAGCACAACCATAAACAAATTATTTCCACAGTGCACCAGTTAGCAATAAAGCAAGGTGAGAATATGCATGCAATGAAAACATACATTCACTCGACAGAGGAAGGTCTTGACATTCAAACATGCACAAAGAAAGCAGTATCAATGAGCAATAAAGCTTTATAATGCAGCAATACAAACATGGGAAAAATGCAGTGTCATTAAGCAATAAAAGAGTTATTATGCAACAATACAGATATGAGAAAATGCAATGTCATTGAGCAGCAAAATTCTTGTAGGTGGCAGTACTAACACGAGCAAAATGCAATGTCATTGAACAATGAGGATTTATAGTGCCACAATACAAATTTGAGGAAATGCACTGTCATTGAGCAGTAAAGATTCTTTAGGGCAGCAGTACTAAAATGGCAAAATGCATTATGATTGAACAATAAAGATTTATAGTGCCACAATACAAATATGAGAGAATGCAATGTCATTCAGCAGTACTAATACCCTCTACCCCCTTTTTTGATCAATTCTAAACAGACCAACTATGAAACACTCTATTATACCTTGTTCACTGGCTAGTAACTACTTACAGTCTTGCTGCCGGCATGATGGGTCCCAAGTTGGAGCTCATATGGATCCCAGTTATTTGTAATCCACAAAGCATTAAAGGGGGGGGACCACAATCTTAATAAAATAAAGGCCTGAGCGTCTCACCACTCCATCAAAGAATATCCTAGTGACCAGGTGCTGTGGTTCCTCTGATGAGAAAAGTAGAAAATCACCTAGCAGAACTCTGGTAATCATCTCTGGCTTCTTGGTACTAGGCCCAAGGGAACTCCTGTTCTTGCTGAATCATAGCAGGCGTGGAACTCTTGGTTTCAGACTTCTCTCCTGATTCCACAACATGCCATATCCAGGATTTCAGCAAGAGACAGACACAATCTGCTACTTCACTTCCCTGTCCCAAAACACTAGAAAAAAACTCCAATCATGCTGCAAGGCCCTTTTTCCCTTCAGCTACATGTTTCAGTTTTCCCTCCTTCAGCTAGTGTTCCAAAAATCCTCTTTCACTTTCAAAGTTGTATTTTATATTCTTGAAAACCAGCTCCACCTTGTGGTGTAATGGAAAACTACAGTCTATTACTTCTGTGTGAAATACAGTGGGAGTTGCATTCCCCACTTGAAAATCATGGGTCCCCCCAAGTCAAAGGTAGATTAGCAGAAAATATTTACAAACACTAATGGACTGTCAACTGAACAATATTTTTGCATTCAAAAGGTACATTCCACCAAGGGTAATCAGCCTTATGCTTAACTTGGGATGGGGTGTCACCACTGGAGTAGGAGGCATAGGGATTATGAGTGCAGACCCTCTGATGAGCTGTGGTCACAGGTTCCTGTGTACTATGTCCCAAACTGTTATAGGTAAGTCTCTATGGGGGCCAAATCAGTCTCTGCAGTTTTGGTTCAAAAGAGACAGCTAAGGAATTTTGCTTGGAAGGTTTGCCACTCACATCACATTAAGTGTCTAGTTCTTCAGTAGACATATTGTATACTTCTAAGATCTCCTCTTGTATAACTTCACTTTCGTTTCGCATAATGGTATGACTATCCTCAGCACTATTTTCTGAAGTTTGCATAGCAGGGCTTCCATCAGTATCAGGTTCTGCACGAAGCAAAGAAACATAATTAGTCTATTGTTAGGTCTGGGCTGCTCAAAATGACAAGGAATGAATTCCAGTGCATTTACATTGAGATTACAGCCCATGGGGTCTTGAACATCCTCATAAAAAAGCCCACTGAAACCCCAGTCATCATCACTGTCCTCCTCTCCATCAGGAGGAAGCATAGGCTCTTGAATATTGGAGAGGATAGTTCCTCTCTACCTTAGCCTTCTGGATCACTTTGAGTCTTCCACTGAGCCATTCTGAGGTCCGGATTCATGAGTCTCACTGATTTTGCCAATGGCATTAAGTTGTTTCAGTGCCAGTATTTTATGGGTCCTTCTTTCCCCTCAGGGCAAACTTGGTAGACAGAGATATTAGGTAGCTGAGAACAAATTATGTAAATTTCAGATCCCCAGCAGTCAGTTTATGCTTTCCTTGTAGTTCCATATTTCTCAAAAGAACTCCGGCCCCTGGCTGGAAGTCATGCATCTTTACTTTTTTGTCATAGTGAGCGTTGTTTGATTGATGTCTTTGTTCTGTTGATTTTTCAGCAAGCTCATAAGCCTGTCTGAGGTTTTTCTTGAGTCTCTCCACATAACTGCCGTGAGATCGCACTGGTGTATCATCAGCTGTGACTCCAAAGGTGACGTCAACAGGAAGACGAGCTTCTCTTCCAAACATTAGGAAGTAAGGTGAGAATCCTGTAGCATCATTTTTTAGTACTGTTGTAAACATGCACCAATGTGGCTACATGTCTACTCCATTGACTCTTCTTCTCAGCAGATAGTGTCCCCAGTATGTCTAGTAAAGTTCTGTTGAAACGCTCAGGCTGAGGATCCCCTTGAGGATGATAATGATTGGTACAGCTTTTTTGGACTCCCAACAGAGTGAGTAGTTCATGGACAAGCTTGCTCTCAAAATCACGTCCTTGATCAGATTGTATCCTTTTTAGCAGGCCATATTGTACAAAGAACTTCTCAACTAGTAATTTTGCCATTGTAATAGCTTTCTGATCGCGAGTGGGAAATGCTTGAGCGTACCTGGTATAATGACCTGTCACCACCAGCACATTACTGATCCCGCCTTTATCCGGTTCAATGCACAGAAAATCTATACAGACCAGTTCCACGGTTCCACTGCTTTCCATTTGACCCAGTGAGGCAGCTCTGGTTGGCAGAGTCCTTCTCTGAATGCAACAAAGACATGTATGACAATAATCCTCAACATCTTGCTTCATGCATGGCCAGTAGAACCTGTCTTGTACCAGACCCATAGTTCTGTCATAACCAAGATGACCATGTTCATCATGCAATGACTGGAGTACTACTTCTCTATACTTCTGAGGAAGCAACAATTGCCATTTTTCATTGCCGAGTGCACTAGGAGATCTGCTATACACTAGTCCATTCTGTATCTGGAGTCTGTCCCATTCTTTGGCCAAAAGGCTTGCCAGAGGATGAATATCCATGTGAAGCATATTAACTTGTTTCTTCTTTAAAGCAGCTACCACCAGCTGACCTAAAGGGTCTTCTCTTTGATCTCTCTTGAGGTCACTGTTACTCAAAGCTGGTAGCAATGAAGTTTGCAAAGTGACCAGATTACAGTAAGCTTGGGATATGCTTGCTGCCGACAAACCCAACTTCTGGGCCCAACATTCAGTGTATTGATAGCAGGTTGCAATCTGACACATAGCTGCCACCCCTGGCGCTGGAATTTCCACCCATTCATCATTGGGGTGTAAATCTCTCTCAGGTCTTCTGGACAGACCTTCAGCATCTCCATTTTCGTGTCCTGGGTGGTATTTCAAACTGAAATTATAGTTGCATAGCTCTGCCATCCATCTGTGGCCAGTAGCATCTAGCTTTGCAGTGGTCTGGATGTATGTCAGAGGATTGTTGTCAGTCTGCACTTCAAATTCAGCCCAATAGAGATAGTCGTGCAGCTTGTCCACTACCGTCCACTTTAAGGCAAGGAATTCCAACTTGTGTGCAGGGTAGTTTCTTTCTGTGGGGGATAAACTCTGACTGATAAAAGCCACAGGTCTCAGCTTCTTGTCATACTCCTGGTAAAGGACTCCTCCTAAGCCATCCCTGATAGCATCCACATACAAAGTGTATGGCTTTGTTGAGTCAGCATATGCAAGCACAGGGGCATGTGCGAGGCAATATTTAAGCTGTTCAAATGACTCCTTGCACTCAGCAGCCCAGTGACTCTCGATGAGTTCTTTAGAACCTCTCGGTCCCTTAGGCTTTTTCACATGGATATCTTCATTTGTTTCATCTACTTTCTCATCATTTCAGAGCAAATGGCTGAGGGGTCTTGCTATCTTTGAAAATCCTTCCACAAACCTTCTATAGTAACTGCAGAACCCCAGGAAAGATCACAGCTCTGTGATAGTTTTGGGTCTGGGCCAAGATGTCACCACTTCAACTTTGCTGGGATCTGTGGATATTCCATTTGCAGACACTATGTGTCCCAGATAGGTCACTGAAGGTTGGAAGAACTTGCATTTGTCCAGTGACAACTTCAGACCTTCCTTCTCAATCCTGTCCAATACCTTCATCAGTCTTTCTTCGTGCTCCTCTAGGGTCCTCCCAAAGACAATGATGTCATCCAGGTAGACTAAGACTTCCAGGAGATGCATGTCTCCAACTGTTATTTCCATGATTCTCTGGAATGTTGCCAGTGTATTTGATAAACCTTGAGGTAAGCGATCATACTCAAAAAATCAAAAAAAATCCCAAAGGGGTGATGAAAGCAGTCTTCTCTTTATCTTCTGGGTGCATAGGGATTAGATAGTATCCACTCCTTAAGTTTAGCACACTGAATCACTTACTAAACACCAGGAAATTTAGAGCATCTTCAATCCGGGGAGTTGTGTACTGGTCTGGAATGTTTCGCTGATTCAGAGTGCGATAGTCAACACATATGCAAATTGACCCATTCTTTTTCCTGACAACGACAATGGGAGAGGCATATGGGCTTCTTGACTCTCTAATTATCCCTGCGGCTTTTAGTTTTTCCAAATGTTTTCTTAAGTCCTCCAGGTCTCTTGGAGCTACTCTTCTGGAACGTTCCCTGAAGGACCGGTCCTCTTTTACTCTTATTCGGTGTTCTGCACTTTTTGCACAGCCCACATCTAGTTCACTAGTAGAAAAACAATTTTTATTTTTCATTAGTAGCTCTTTAACTCTGGTTAGCCACTCAGGGGGCAGGAGACCACCTCCTATCTCAATATTTTCCAGCTTCAACTCGTTGGCCCTGCTCTCATTCCTTGTCAACACAGAAGCAGGTAAGGGAGTGGCAGCATAAACATTTCCCAAACGCACTTGTGAACTCAGGACAATGGGAGTACTTCCTTTATTCTTTACCCCACAAGCAAAGTGTCCTAAGGATGCTTTAACTTGTCCGCAGGTCAAACTTCTGGGACTAGTTCCAGCCCCGGTGGCAAGTCCCCTTCTGGATCCATTTCCATCATGAGATGAGAGGAAACTGTTTGTCTACACAATCTCACTTTTGCTCTCAAGCAGGTGACCTGACCAGGATAAATTATATGCTGTTTCCCAGACAGGGTCCACACATGACCAATTTCATCTTTCTGACTATCCTTCTCCATTTGAAGGGTACAGAAAACTAGTCTCAGGAGAGGATGTAGTGTTTGGTGTTCCTGGGTCAACTGAGGCATTAACATTCTTCTGACGAGGTCAGTATTTGTCCCCACTAAAATAGATGCTGAATCCTTTCCTTTTAGCCTGGGGCACACAACAGCGAGTGTTTCAAAAATTCTGTTGATCCAACAACTGAAGTGGAAAATTCTAACCTGAATGAGACAATAACCATCATAAGGGAACTTAGTGTCACTTAGCCCCCAGATCTCCAAATCTTGTAACTTTTCAAGTGGCAAATGCTTTAAGTATTTTTAGTAGAAGTCTTTGTACAGAATGATGATTTGTGCACCAGTATCCAACAGTGCTTTACTATACACTCCTCCTGTTTTTACTGACACGACAGGGGACGGTCCCAGTAGGCCATCGGGTAGTTTCTGTTTCCAGTGTTGTTCAGCTGTATGGCAGTCAGTATGTGGTTGAGGTACCGCCAGTTGACCTCACCATTTTAACGGATAAGACTCTTGCTTAGTAATGCTTTGCGGTCTGAGATGCTGGGATTTTGGCTGAGATGGCTTTCCAATTTGGTTGTTCACCTCAGATGAGCTAGAAGTGTATATAGTAGGTAGTCTCTCTCTCCTATTACAAGGGTTAGTGTGGAAAGGAGATCCAGGATGCTGTCTCTTGATGTTAGATTTTATGGAGCTCTTTGTAACTGGGCACTCAGCTGGCTCCTTCACTGAGGCCCTTTGAAGTTTCCCTGCATTGCACTAGCCAATAATAGTTTGTTCACTCTTTTCAAGTTGTCTGCATTAGGACACTATCGCTTTATATGCCCTGCATCTCCACAGCGAAAACAACATCCAGTAGGAACTCTGAGGATTGGCTGATTCTGTTCCTCCCTGAGTCCTTTCGTGGAGGTTTTAGATGATGTATTCCTCCCTTCAGCTAAAGTTACCATGGCTTTTTGCAATTCTGCAACTGTCTTGGTGACTTGAGCTATGGCATCGGTCAGGGAAGACACCTGCATCTGCAACTGTGACACTTCTACATTGCGGACACTCTGGGCCATGACTCCTGTTTGAGTAATGAGCACAGCTATAGGCTCCTGCTGGTGTTCACTCACTGTTTTAGTTGCTGTTGAACACTGAGATTTGGCTTCCAACAGGGCTTCCTCTTCCCTCACCTCTTTAACCAACTGAGAATAAGTTAGAGTCTCTTCCCTATTTCTTATCCTCATTTTCCACACAATGGGGTCCATAGCTTGAGCTCCCTGTAAGATCTGTCTGATCTGTACTTGGTCAGCTACTTTCGGATCCACCCCCTTCTTTAGGATGATCTGGTGGAGCATTTTATCTAATCAGATAGTTTCTCAACAACTTCTTGGTACGTATGTTCAAACTTATACAGTAGGTCAGCAGCCTTCTCGTTCCTTCCAAACACATCCTGCAGTATTCCTAATAGTCCTTGGCCGTGCAATCTTGCTTACCCATCTTTAGGTTGCGTATGGAATCAGCAGCTAATCCCTTTAGACTTTCAGCTATCTGCTGCTTCTTCTGAGATTCTGGGATAATCCCACTCCTCTAGGGCTTGTGAAGCCTGATCCATCCAGGATTCAAAATCTTCCTCTCCCTGAGGTGTGGGGTGTTTGTCAGAAAAGAAACGCAATTTGCGGTAGCCAAAGCCATTGAATGGCTGTGTAGGCTTTAAGCATTTTTCTACAATACTTCCCAAAGCATTCAAAACTTCAGGCCCTATAGTATTTATGGCAGCTTCTGGTGTAAGGTTCTGACCTAGTTGGGTAGCTTCCATAGGTATTTTCTCTGTTGCAGAGGTAGTGCACTTCTCAGGGATCACCACACAGACTGCACTCTCACCTGAAATTTGTAGACTTGAAGGTATGTACTCATACACTAAAGGACTTTTCCATTCTAATAAGGCCAATGTTCTCTGCTTGGTAGGATCCACAGTGCTGTCCAACTAAAATCCACGCCCCACAACTGGCAAGAATCCTGTGACTTGATGTATTTGCAAATCAGTCCATGTGTACCCTGGAAACACCAGAACTAAGCAATGCTCTGACTGAGCATTGTGCTGTTTGCACCACTTAGCAGCTACTTCTGGGTTCATGTTTCTGCTGGATTTACTTTCCACATGTACGGGGGAATAGGGTGAAGTCCAGGGCAGTACAGGAAATCCTGGACAAGCCCCCGAATGTAGCGCACCATCAGGTGTAGCTGAAGAAATATGGATTCCTACCTGACTCTGGTGACACCCCTATTAGGCCCAACACACCAAGTTGGCAAGAGGGACAGATTTTGTTCTAGGTGACACATCTAGTTTAAAAAGGCAATAGCACAACCATAAACAAATTATTTCAACAGTGCACCAGTTAGCAGTAAGACAAGGTGAGAATATGCATGCAATGAAAACATTCATTCACCCTCTTCCTCAGAACTCAACAGAAGAAGGTCTTGACATTCAAACATGCACAAAGAAGGCAATATCAATGAGCGGTAAAGCTTTATAATGCAGCAATATGAACACTGGAAAAAAATGCAGTGTCATTCAACAATAAAAGAGTTATAATACAACAATACAGATATGAGAAAATGCAATGTCATTGAACAGCAAAATTCTTGAAGGTGGCAGTACTAACATGAGCAAAATGCAATGTCATTGAACAATGAGGATTTATAGTGCCACAATGCAAATATGAGAAAATGCAATGTCATGGAGTAGTAAAGATTCTTTAGGGCAGCAGTACTAACATGGCAAAATGCATCATTGAAAAAAAAGATTTATAGTGCCACAATACAAATATGAGAGAATCCAATGTCATTCAGCAGTTCTAACACCCTCTACCCTCTTTTTGATCAATTCTGAACAGACCAACTATGAAACACTCTATTATACCTTCAAAACCACAACGAGCACTCAAGGAAAACTTCTTGTACCACAGAAAAGAAGACTCCACAGCAACCCTTGAAGAATTTAATCCACTTGGAAGATAAAATTCACAGTAACACAATACAAAAATTGATGTTCAAATCTCGTTCTCTCTAGCGCCTCGGCAAATTAGCCTTTACAGAGTAAAAGATATCCTTATACTAACTTTCAACTCTTCTTATATCTTACAAACCCCTCCCATTATACTTGCAATCAATTATTCAATTAAATCAAACAATTAATTAAAAACTAAAAAACATAAAAAAGCATAACTTTTCCTTAAAAATACAATCATTAAAGTAAACTTTTCCATGAACAATCATAGTTTAACCCATTTGGTTTGAGTGTATTAAATTTTAGTATAAAATACAATTCTTTTTTCCTTAATATTTGTTTAATACATTTATCATTCAAATATTTAGTATTTTGAATACTGTCTAATACTGTGACCTTAACACCCGCATTTCTTCCATCATGATGACTATGAAAATGAGCAGCCAAGGGGCTGGTTTCCTTATTATTTGTAATGTCTCTGACATGCTCTTTAATTCTACATGCTAATGTTCTTTTAGTCTCTCCGACATAAAACTTTTTGCATGGACACTCAATACCATAAACTACTGCTGTTGAGTTGCAGTTATAAAGAGTAAATGGGACAGACAGTGGGACTGAAATTATTTGTGGTAATGACAATTCGTCAAATTGTGAGTATGTAATGAATTTATTTGGCTGTGATTTGTCGCAATGTGCCCTAAATGTTTTAAACAGAGGGTTAAAATTTGTACCCACTGTTATTCCGAGGGTACATATGTTAAAGGCCGACATATTTCACTTTAGTCGAAAACTATATTTAATGGATATGTTCCAAAATAAAAGTGATGAGTCTATTATAGGCTACAGAGGGGCTGGCAATGATGTTTCTGATAATAATGTGGATGAAGAATTTTTTTCTTGTAATTCAGAGCCAGATATGAATCAACATACAGAATTTGATACTAGCACTATTAAAATTGTTAGTGCCTTTATGCCACGGCAAAGTAATGAGAATATTAAATATTTTCAAAAGGCATTAACGCATAATGTTGAAGCTGAATTTGAGAAATTTCAACGACACGTTAAAAGTATAGAGTACAATCTCTCTAAAGTAGAATGGGAATGCTTGAATAGTTCAAGTAGAGATAATAATATAATATTCAAACCTTCTGATAAAGGAGGGAAGTTGGTGATTCTAAATGTGGTTCAGTATTTAGATATGTGTTATGCACATTTAAAAAATGAGGAAGTGTATGAAAAAGTGGGGTTAAATGAATATTTAGAAGCCCAACGGAATTATGAGTATGTCATTGACAAAGGCTATAGATTACAGTATTTTTCCTATAGGGATATAAAAGAGAAGTTTAACATTAATGCACCTAGAATGCCGTGCTTTTACTGCATACCAAAAATACATAAAAATATCTTCCCTCCACCAGGAATAGTTTCAGCTACAAATGGTTTTTTGGAAAACATCTCGAAATTTTTGCATAATTATCTAATGCCAGCTGTCTGTAAGCTACCATCATACATCAAGGATGTTTTTGATTTGATAACTAAAGTCAAGGACTTATGCTGGCAGGATAATATGCATTTTGTAGTAATCGATGTGGTTAGTTTGTATACTAACATAAAACATGAGGATGGTAAGGCGGCTATTAAGCATTTTATGGGTGATACGGATACAGTTGAATATGTATTAGAATTATTTGATATATGTTTGAACAACAATATATTTGAATTTAATGGTTCTATATATAAGCAAAAGCAGGGCACGGCAATGTTATGCAAACACATTTATGGGGTATTTTGAGAATAGATACATATATACTAGTTCTTTTTTTAAAAAATATGTGTACAAATACTACCGCTTCATTGATGATTTGTTGTTCATTTGTAGAGATGGACAAGAAGATGTGCAAAAGTTTTTGATGGAAATACAGAGTAACAGTATGGGTATAAAGTTTGATGGACTTCAAAATGGGCAGAAAGTGCAATATTTAGATGTTTCATTAATAGGGTACAAGAATAGGCTGTTAGAGTATCAAATTCATAGAAAATTTCAAGGAGCGGGGTCTGTATTGCATGGTACTAGTTATCATCCAGCACATATTATTAAGGCAATTCCGTATACTGAGTTTAATAGGGTGAATAGATTGTGTAGTAACCCCATTACCAAAGAAAAGGAATATATACAAAGTTATAACAAATTCAAATTGAGAGGGTATGAGGAATATTACCTTAGAGAAAGTTTAAGAAAGGTTAAAAATCAAGGCAAACATAACAAAGGGGTGATATGGGATGCATCCCAGGAGCCAAAAGATGTTATGTATTTTGTGTCTACCTTCTCTATATTAACAGAACATATTAAGGAGCATGTTACATATAGTTGGAATCTATTAAAAAGGGAGATGAATTATTTGTCTGATAAAATTATTAGTTTTTCATTTAAAAGGGGTAGAAATATTCAAGATTTCCTGGTGCATAGCCGATTTAAAATACCAAATATGCTGATGTATACACAAGTTGTTCAGCAGGGAACGTAAATGCACTATATGTAGGTTCATTGTTAAACAATTTGAGGAAATTAATGGTATTCCTTTTAGTGTAAGGGGAACTTATAACTACAACTCAACAGCAGTAGTTTATGGTATTGAGTGTCCATGCAAAAAGTTTTATGTCGGAGAGACTAAAAGAACATTAGCATGTAGAATTAAAGAGCATGTCAGAGACATTACAAATAATAAGGAAACCAGCCCCTTGGCTGCTCATTTTCATAGTCATCATGATGGAAGAAATGAGGGTGTTAAGGTCACAGTATTAGACAGTATTCAAAATACTAAATATTTGAATGATAAATGTATTAAACAAATATTAAGGAAAAAAGAATTGTATTTTATACTAAAATTTAATACACTCAAACCAAATGGGTTAAACTATGATTGTTCATGGAAAAGTTTACTTTAATGATTGTATTTTTAAGGAAAAGTTATGCTTTTTTATGTTTTTTAGTTTTTAATTAATTGTTTGATTTAATTGAATAATTGATTGCAAGTATAATGGGAGGGGTTTGTAAGATATAAGAAGAGTGGAAAGTTAGTATAAGGATATCTTTTACTCTGTAAAGGCTAATTTGCCGAGGCGCTAGAGAGAACGAGATTTGAACATCAATTTTTGTATTGTGTTACTGTGAATTTTATCTTCCAAGTGGATTAAATTCTTCAAGGGTTGCTGTGGAGTCTTATTTTCTGTGGTACAAGAACTCTATTATACCTTGTTCATTGGCCAGTGACTACTTACAGTCTTGATGCCGGCATGATGGGGCCCAAGTTGGAGCTTATATGGATCCCAGTTATTTGTAATCTGGAAAGCATTAAAGGGGGGGGGGGACCACAATTTTATAAAAATATAAAATGATGGCCAGAGCCTCTCACCACTCCGTCAAGAATATCCTAGTGACCAGGCGCTGTGGTTCCTCTGAAGAGAAAAGTAGAAAATCACCTACCAAAACTCTGGTAATCATCTATGGCTTCTTGGTACTAGGCCCAAGGGAACTCCTGTTCTTGCTGAATCATAGCAGGCGTGGAACTACTGGTTTCAGACTTCTCT
The DNA here is from genome assembly GCF_019279795.1 of Protopterus annectens. Lineage (NCBI taxonomy): Eukaryota > Metazoa > Chordata > Ceratodontiformes > Protopteridae > Protopterus > Protopterus annectens. Next base: position 11,718,424 of record NC_056729.1, on the reverse strand, counting down.
CCTGATTCCACAACATACCATATCCAGGATTTCAGCAAGATAGAAAGACAATCTGCTACTTCACTTCCCTGTCCTAAAACACTAGAAAAGAAAATCCAGTCATGCTGCAAGGCCCTTTTTCCTTTCAGCTACGTGTTCCAGTTTTCCCTCCTTCAGCTAGTGTTCCAAAAATCCTCTTTCACTTTCAAAGTTGTCTTTTATATTCTTGAAAAGGAGCTCCACCTTGTGTTGTAATGGAAAACTACAGTCTATTAATTCTATGTGAAATACAGTGGGAGCTACACATAAAATTAACAATTCCCACTGACATGCTATGCCATTGCCAGAATCCAATCCATGTAGAGAGAAACCAAAATTAGAAGACATTTGTTTACATACAGCATTCATTTCGCTTATGTGGTTGGTAAAGTGCAGGAACTACAGTGAGTGGAGGATATGGAGATAGACGCAGTACTATTTTGTTTTTTACATGGGCCTTTTTAATAGTTGAATCAAAAATTTTGGTAGCTATGGCAGCAGTAACGTGAACAGACATCATTTGTTTCTTGCTACAAAGGTTTAGACTAAGTTTAGATGGGTCATTAAGAGACAACCGCAACAGTTGCAGTATTGAGAACATAGTAGTTACCCATGGTATGAAGATTATTTTCACATACCCCAGACTTGAATTTACAGTCTACTTTGCAATTGTCAAGTCTCATTTTGAAAGTAGATAGGGTGTTACTTTGTTTGAGTTGTACAGAGAATTTATTCCAACATCAAGAAGTACATTAGGTTATGAGTATGTTATGGCAGCAGGTGGTATTGATCTTGTGGTGGACGGTGAGGTTTTTGACTTGAGTGTTAGGCTTGCTGTTACAATGGTGGAGAAAATTGAAAAGGGTTGAGGCTTTCAGTGCTCAAAATGCTAGACAGATATCAACACCTCATGAAGCCGTATGAGACAGTGGAGGGAACAGGGCTTTTTAATCATTCAGTGTAGCTCTAATTATGTTGTCCAGAATTCTTGCTGTCCAGAAACATATGAAGTCCTTAAAGTTGGTCAAGGTGCTTTTTTTAGGTAAATTCCAGTAGAGGCAATGTATTTTAGTGTATGTCTAGTAAGAGAAGAGTGGAAATGTATCAGGACTGTATGGTGCCTAGATGAGATACCCCTACAGATCAGCTGATCAAGGGAGAAAGACTTCCTGAGATGTGGTGATCAAAACAAAGATTATCATCATCATAGGTATCCAGTACACAAAGAACTGTATCTTTTTGAGAGTGGTACCAGCAATTCGGTAAGAAGGGGGAGGGGAAGGTGATGTTGTTACCTATGGGTGGTTATACTACATTTGATGGCATTTCAGCACAGTTGAGCATATGACTGACACACCACATGTTGATCTGATTCAGGTCCTGCTGGAGTATATGAGTCTCTGAGGGAGATCTGAGAGTCGCACCCAGATTGCAGTTCTCAGCAAATGTAGCCAGTATCCTTTGACATGTGCTTTTAGGTGTGAGAAGTAAAAGATAGGATTGGACTTAGGATGGAGCCCTCTGAAACACCACTAGTGACACTTATCTATGTTAACAATGTAGGTTCTGTGAGAGAGGCACATTGCTATCTAAGCGACTTTATATGGTACCATCATGTGAGATGATGTTGGTGTACTTAAATAGGTCAAGATAACCCATATATTATGTCATACCCTTATACAGTTCTTAGGTTTATTAGGCCGACCCTCCTTTTACAAATTCTAATGGTGTGTACTCAGGGTTAATATGTCACTTATCTCATTGTTTATCAGTTCAACAATTGGGTAACTCCATAACTTTACAGGAAAACACTTGTACTTTCACACAGGAAAAAGGGATTCAAATTAACTGCTTTCTATTCTGAGCCAGGAAAGCAGCCATATGAAAAAGAGCGCGCACTACACACTAAACTGGAATACAGCCAACTCCTTTCTGCTGAGTTTTCAAAAATTTGCACTAAAACTACTCCATAAAAATATAGATTTACTTGTTAGAATACCTAGTTGTCCACCCAAGTATCCACCTCCTCTCCATTTGTCCTTTTTTCCCTTTTGCCCATCATTCCTTTCCATTTAATCATTGTTGTCTCTATATTTTATAAACTTGCCTGTGCATTTATCAGACTTTCTGAAACCATCCATCTATAATCAACCCATGTGTCTATGTATGCTGTCTGTTCATTCAAATGCCTCCATTTTCATTGTTGCTTGCTTTCATCAGGCACACACAATGTTGAATTATTCTGTTACAAAAATAAGAAAAAAGGAAATGCACATAAATACATTACAGCTGATGACAAGGTATGGTGCTGCAGTTTACAAAATAATTCACTGGCCAGTCTAAGTATTTCCAAGATCCCCTGTGAGAAGACAAATTATCTGTTGGATAACATATACTGAAACGTAAGCTACTGCATTAATAAAAGCTGTTATTTTTTTAGAACTTAAATTTGCCAAAAATGTATAGACAGAACTGAGAGACTAATTAAGGATATAGAAAAACTAGTAGTAATAGAACCAATGCATAGCTAGTCCTTTTTTAATAGTAAAACATGCTGAATAAATATGGCTATTGTGTTTATGCAGACATACTTCGGCTTGATAAAGTGACAAGCTCAGAGTTGCTCAGGACTCGCCCATGTAGACTAAACCTGTGTGTACTGCATGTAGGTTATGTGCAGTATTACCTTCATTGCACTTCTTTCCGTTGCAAGCGGTGCATCATTTACTGGTGAGGAACAGTGGTTGTTTCATGTAATGGTGCAGACCTGTCCCATATATTCGCCCAGTATTTCTTTTTCAGTAATTCTGTATTCTTTCACCCATTTGTTCTAATCATGATGAACTTGATGAATAATATATCTGAGTAAAACCTAGGTACATGGCATTACAAGGTACCAGGTCAATGCACTATATCTGTTAAAAGGAAGCAGGCCCGTCTGCTTCCATGGTGACTACTAGTGAGAAAAGAAGCTGTAAATGAGTGACACACTGTGTCACTGCTTCTGCAAGAAAAGGTCTGAGAACACCTTAATAAGCAGTTTGCAGTTTATGGCAGGGTTTGAAAAAGGTCTGCACGTTGTGTGAAAAAGGGTGCCGTCAGTAATTATGCTCTACCAGAATGAGTACAGTAATAGTAAAAACGATTTCACAGTCACATCTGGCAGACATTAATATTCAGTGTTACAAGAAGAAAGATGAACATTTAGATGCATATGCTGTGTAGCACTGGGGACAATGTCAGAAGCTGCCAGATCAGCTCTGCAGGATGCAGCTTTACAAGTGGTTGTAATGAACTAAACCTAACTGTATTGGAAACTGTGAGATGATGATAGCCTACAAGTTACTTCACTGGTAAGTCGTGGGAATATGGATGAATACATGGACCACCTTGCAGTTTCATTTAGCTATAGCACATACTAACTTAAGTCATGAGAGTATGGATGAATACACCGGCCATCCTGTCATTTCATTCAGCTGTGGCACAGATTAACTTTGAGCTATGGCACATATTTCTGTCTCTTTTACAGACAACTGTACCAAATGAAGTGGATTGTGCACACGTGCACACACACACACACACACACACACACACTTTGTATTTATATGTCACTTATAAATGTCACAAGCATCTCTGAGTTTTGCCAGTCTTTGCATAATTAATTTGTGCAGCTTGCAAAACGTGAAATAAACTGCATTTGCTAAAAATCATTGTGCAGTCTTTCTACTAGTATATATAAGTACAAGAGAGTATAGTGGTGCAGCACCCACATAAGGGAATGTGGGGGGGGGGGGGTTGTTTGCTGTACTGCAAAAACACCTGCATTTGTTTTTATTGGGCTTTGGTGTAATACAGGTGCAATACTGTATTTTTTTTTTTTTTCTATATTTTGTTTTCTTTCACTTTGCGTATCTCTGTGTCCAGTTATTGCGGCTTATTTCATTAAGTGTTGGTCAGTGACTGTTCCTTCAGTGAGCTGTTTATGAACAAGTACACAGAGATCATCATAGTAGAAACATTGGGTTGGAGGCTTTACCAGTGACAGACATCTTTTTATTTTACTCAGAATTTCACACATTTGTATTGCCCTCAGCGTAATAAACACCTGTTTTGAATGCTGAAAAATAAGTTGATGGAGTACATATCTTTGTAGCTTAGCATCTGCAAAGTAAAGGCAGGCTGGAGCTAAGGAAACAAACCAAGCAGAACAAGAGAGGAAAAGTCCTAGCTCTGTAATAATTGTTCAGGTTAGCATGTTTTATAAACAAGTCAGCAGAAACCCAAGTGGCATCTTGACAGATAAAAATGCATTTTTTAAATAATGCAGATACAGTTCATGCACCCCATTGCAGCTACAACTGTCTTATCATTTCCCGGTGTAATTACTCATGTATATTTTAATTTATTTAGTCTTTCCTAATGTTCTATAACACCTATTTTTCTTTTCTTATGGGGGGTGAAGTTTGAGTTGAACTTGTCAGTCAGCAGGTTTGCTATAGGTTCATAGGTGATTACTAGGCTAAAGGCACAAGAGCCTTTACAAGCCTAGCCAATAATACCCAGGATATGACAATATTATATCTTAGTTAACCAAATATTAGATGAGGTATTATCAGGGTAGTGGGTCTTTGGAGCCCTGAGTGATCTTACAGAGTGCCTCTGTCCATAAGGGGACATGTGCAGTACCCTGGGAGTGAATTTACAGTTTCCCATCCATTTATCCAAATTCTTTTTGAAGCGAGTGGGGGATGGGCTTTGCCTAATGAAGATGGAAAGTTTACCACATAGATGAGGTAGCCTTTGGAATACAAATCTCTCTCCAGCAAGTTTTGTTAAGAGTCACAAAAAAGGTTCAGGTCCATGCAATGCGTAATCCTTGTATAATTTTTCTTTCAAGTATGTAACATTTTCATCAGGGCTGGATCAAGCCTTGATGGTCAGGCATAAGTCACGATATAAGACAGAGTGGAGAGATAGGGCCTTTAGTTGGTCTGCATAAGACATGTCTTGCGCTTTGTATTTTTTTAGTGAGAAACTTCTGGGGTTACTCCAGTTGGTGTAAGTGGCTAGTTAGGTACATGCAGAGGGGAGCATTGTACTCAATTATGGGCCTGATGAGAGCCAAGTACAATGCCACTATGGCTTCTTTTAATCCTGATGTCATGCCTTTACTTATGAGTTGAGCCCCAAAGAAGGATTTCTTCAGTACTGTAGTTACCTGGTGGTCAAAGTTTAGGTTAATATATATCTGTTTTCCTAGGTCCCACACCACTGGGTCTACTTTTAATGGTGTGCTATCAATATTATAATTTGCAAGGATATCTGATTTACCAAAGGGTATGATTACCTGTTTTTTAGCACTTAGTCTCAGACCATAGTTTTGGAACTAGTCATTTGTCATTTTTGACCTGTTTGTAGGATATCAACATAATTTGGGGATTCAGTGATTACTCTCAGCTTACAGTCATTGGCAGACTTGGTGAGCCAGAGGCCCCCAACATTGGCCTCCACTTCAGAGAAGTATATACCAAACAGGAGGGGTCACAACACTGAGTCCTGTGAGACTCTGTTAGTAATAGGTTTCTTATCAGAGGTGGATTCACTTATCTGGACAACATATGTCTTGTCAGTGACCCAGTTTGCTATCCATCTGATGACGTAGGAGTTTATGCCTAACTCAATAAGTTTATATATGGTCCGTGAGTGGGGGATTGTGTCAAAAGTTTGGCCAGGTCTAGATAAGTGGTGTGTACCATTTACCCTCACTCATGGCTCTGGTGATTTCCATGAAGAAGTCCACCAAATTGAGCAGGCAAGCCCTCCTTTTGACAAAGCCAAATTAGGCCTGGTCAAGTGTTCCTATGTCATTATTGATAATGTCCATGATAATTATCTCTATGGCCTTGGAGAAAAGACTGGTCAAGCTTATAGGTCTGTAGTTCCCTGGGTCAGTAGATGGGTCCCCCTTATGCAGTGGGACGACAGTTGCAGTCCTCCATTCCTCTGGAACAAAGCCCATCTGGAGGCTGTGGTTAAAGAGGTTTCTAGTGGCCCAGATAATTCTGTCTTCAGTTATTTAAGAACCATCTTGGAGTGTTGCCTGGGCCTATGGAGGCTGTGGTTTTGGCTTTTGTGAGTGCAGTAAGGACCTGTTCCCTCATAATAATCAGTAGGGCGATGGTTGCATGTATTTCTTTGGGTGTGGTAAGAAGCGATGGGGGGTGAAGTTTGAGTTGAACTTGTCAGCCAGCAGGTTTGCCATAGTTTCAGGCTTGAGTGTAAGTGCTGCCTTTGTTGATTAACTTGGCACATTGCTAAGCATTTCCCCTGAGGTTATGACCATAATTAAAAAAGCTTTATGGTTACTTTTAATCTAGGAGGCTATTTTTGGCTAATGGTTTGCTTTGGCAGATTTAGCCAGCTCTGTAATTTGTATGTTTATACAGGTTAGTGTATTTTTGCGCTGTTTTGTCTCTTTCTCTTTGGCTTTGGAGAGGATTTTTTCCCCTTTTGTTGAATAGGCTATTTATGCTAGGGGTCCACCAGGGTAGTATAGTTTTGTCAGTAATCATAAGTTTGAATCAGATAGGTGCTGCCTCATTTATGCAGCTATGAATGTGGTTGTATGGTGATTTTATGTATAGTTTGAGTAGACATCAGTGTCATCTGGGTAGAGAGGGGCTTGGAAGTTAAATAAGTTGTCGCTTAGTTTGGGGTAATTGGCCTTAGCAAAGTTGTTAACAGGATTTGAGTCTGATGGGTGTTCTAGGTTAGTTTTAATACTAAAGGAAATCATTCTGTTGGCCACGGTGGTGCAGCGGTTAGCATTGTCACCTCACAACAAGAGGTTCTCCTGTTCGATTCTCAGCTAGGGTGCCTTCTGTGTGGAGTCTGCACGTCCTCCCTGTGGTCACGTGAGTTTTCTCCAGGTGCTCCAGTTTCCTCCCACATTCCAAAGACATGCATTAGGTGGATGGGACACTCTAAATTGGCCATAGGTGAGTGTGTGTATGTGAGTGAGTGGTATGAATGAACTACTGCAGCAGGGCCAGCTACCCTGCAGTGTAAACATTGGCTCGAGATGATTGTCACTGCTGAAGTGACACCCTGACCCCATGTGCAAAAATGGGAAAAAGGGGCTGAGGATGGGTGGATCATTTTGTGGTCAGATCTTACCAGGGAGTAGTTAATGCACATGAGGGAGCAGCATCTTCTATGTTCATGAGTACTAGGTCTGGGATATTTGTGCCTCTAGTTGGGCAGTTAACTAGTTGCTGTAGGGTGTTTGCATTGACGAAGTTTAAAAACCTCTGAGGAAGTGAATTATGGGTCATATAAGTCTCTCAGTTGATCGGGTTGGGGGTAGTTGAAGTCATCCATAAGTATTGTGTTAGGCTGAATGTTGAGAGTTTAGGTTTAGTAAGGAGGTGTGGTTTTTCAGATGCATTTTAGGGGATCGGTAGCTAGTAAGGATATGATAGGGGATTGCACCTATGGTTAGTCGAGCATGGAGCAGCTCAAGCGAGTCATGTTGTGTACTTGTTCTTCATGAACACTGAGACACCTCCTCCCTTTGTTTTATCCTGAGCTGAGGGGGACTGAAATGTATGAAAGGCACTGTAGCCTTTGATAGCCTGGGTGCTGTCCATGGTTCTGAACCATGTTTCTGTAACAGCATATATGTCTGCATCCTCCAGGGTAAGGAGTGCCTCCAGGGAGTGCAATTTTTTTTTTTATTTAAGCTCCTAGCATTGAGCAGTAGTACCTTTACGTAGCCATGAGTAATTTTTGTTATGTTCAAGGGTTTCACAACTTGGCATGGCCTAAAAAAGGCACTATGGGGACAGATAAAGTTTTTGCCAGTATCTGGAAGTCAAGTAGTGACAAGTGCAAACCATCTCTGGCAAAGCATCATAGTTTGTCAGTCTTGTCTCCCCAGGCTGACAGATGTTGGATTCCCTTATTGCGACACCAGAAACTAAACCAGCTGTTGAAGTCAGTCATTTTTGGCTGGTACTGTGGCATCGTTTTTGGTGAAGGTAGGTAGCTACTCAAGGCTAGATTCATATTCACTTGGGGCACATATTCAGAGAACTTCATCATGTCTGTATTTATATATACATATATATATATATGTATATATATATATATATATATATATATATATATATGTGTATATATATATATATATATATATATATATATATATATATATATATATATATATATATATAGTCCAGTGAGGTACATCTTGGGTCATTTATGCCCACATGGACTATAGCTGTGTCATACTGGTACTTGTTTAAAGTCCTAAGTGCATGGCATGATCTGGCAGATCCCGGCTGCTAACAGACAGATCACTGTGATCTTCTTGTTTAGCCTGGTAAGGGGGACATCATTATGTTTTGCAATGGAATCCCCAGTAACTAGAATTTTTGGCTGTTTGGTGTATTGCCTTTTGGGCTTGGAATTACAATGCATACTTTCTTTTCTAACTATATTGCTAGCGCCAGATACTTTTAGAAGTTGTTGCCCATGTTTTTAAAAGTATGTTACATAATCTCTGACTCCCCTTTTCCAATTCTGTTTTTCATTGTCTCTTTTTAGTACACTTTGTTTCTTTCATTAATGTCAATTGTTTTCCTTTCTTCTGTACACTACAGGTCAGGCAAATTGCTTTGCCTGCCTTTAAGGCTAGTCTTGTTGATTGGATAGACAGAAATTTACACAAAGGTTATCATGTACTGCCCTGCCTTATGCACTGCTCAGTTTGGCAGGTGAGTATTATTAAGTGCTCATAAATGTTGGCAAGAAATTATGGTTCTATATTAGAACAGCGAACATTCAAAATGTCGAGTGTTCTAATATCGAACCCTAGCAATCGAAAAAAAAAAAACATTGAACATTCGGAACAACTCATTTTTTCCTAGGGAAAAAATACGCTGTTCCAGAACACATACACACAACACAAGCACACCAAATAAACAGCAATCCACACACATAGACATAAACTCGTACACCTAACCCTACACTAAACTATACATACACTACTAACTATCCACTTAACTTAACTCTAAGGTCTGTCACTATCGCACAGTAACCTCACCCGTGCCCTAACCCTAACTCACCTAACCCACACATCCACACAATCGCACACTTACCTGAACCCTAGGAAAGAATTCAATTTCCTGTTACTTCGATATTTTCAGTGTTCGCTGAAAATGTGTCGATATTAGAACACCGGTCATTTCAAATGTTCGGTGTTCTAATATAGACCCAAAATTATTGAGACTGCTTAAAGGTGTATATGCCTAGGCACTTTACGGTTCCTGTGATTGCCTGCCTAGTGCTCTTCCGACGCTTTTACTAATTTTTGTAAATCTTGCCTCTTTGGTGTGCTATTTTGCTGGAAAATTGTACTCAGATCACTGTACTTACCAAGTTAACACCTGTGAAAAAAAGTAAAAATAAAATACAACTGCTACCTTTGTAGAATGAGGCATGCTCATTGCATTAAAATCATCACTTTATTTGTTATTGCAGAAGGCATTACAATTATCTAATCATAGGTTCATACTAGGCTATATGCCCTAGGGCATTTATAAGCCTAGCCAGAGTGTGTTTGGCTTTCTTCACCCATTTTAAATTAATTTTGTTATGCCCTTTTTCGAGGTTAGTATACTGTGCCTCTGTCTAACAGTGACACAGAAGTGATACCTGGGGTAAACCTACGATCTCCCATCCACTCATCAAGATTCCTCTTGAAGAGAGTCAATGAGGGACTCTGCCTAACCTGGACTGGGATTTTATTCAAGAGTGAAGGGAGCTCTGTGTTATGAATCTGTCCCTCCAGCATGTCCTATTTATTTCAGTGCTGAGGTTCAAGTCTCTCGAGCGCGTAGATCAATGGGATTTGGATTTTCTGAGGTGCAGCATGTCCATTAATTCCGGGTTGGACATGGCTTTATACGTCAGGCACAGATTGCCTCTGAGCAGGCGGTATGCCACTGAGTAGAGCTGGAGTTTCTTTAACTGGGCAGCATATGGCATCTGAGCCCTTTGATCCTCTTGGTGAGGTACTTTTGGGGTCTTTCCAGTTGCTGCAGGTGCCTGGTAAGGTACATCCCAAAAGGGGCATTGTACTCAATTATGGGCCTGATGAGGGATGAGTAAAGAGGCACGATGACCTCCCCTGATCTAGATGTGAATCCCTTCATGATTAGGTGGGCCATATAAAATGTTTTTCTAACCACTTTGGCCACGTGGTTGTCAAATGAGAGATTGCTATCAACTTGGGTCCCCAGGTCCCTAATTACTTCTTCTGTACTTAATGGATTACCACCTATGTGGTAATTTGTGGGTACTTTGTTTTTGCCAAAGGGGATGACTATACACTTTTTGGCATTTAGCTTGAGGCCATGTCTCTGGCACCAGTTGTCTGTTTCTATGAGGCCCTTTTGGAGGATGCTTGTGTCAGCTGGAGAGTCGATTATGGCGCCCAGTTTGCAGTCATCTGCATACTTGGTCAGCCACTGTCCTTCCGTGTTGGCCTGTACCTCCGAGAAATATATACCGAACAAGAGAGGTCCCTGGACTGAGCCTTGTGGGATGCCACTTATAACTGGTTTGGAGTCTGACATGGCTCCAGCAATTCTAACCATGTGGGTTCTGTCCTTGAGCCAGTTTGCAACCCATCTAGTGACATAGGAGTTTATATTTAAGCTGGTGAGCTTATCTATAATGCCCGAGTGGGGTATTGTATCAAAGGCTTTTGCGAGGTCCAGGTAGGCTGTGTGGACCACCTTCCCCTCGTCAATGGTCTTGGTGACTGTTTCAAAGAAATCAACCAGGTTTAAGAGGCAGGATCTGCCCTTAACAGAGCCGAACTGGGTAGGATCACAAGTTGACTGGTGATCGGTCTTCCTTGCCTGCTGCTTCCAACTGCTTTTGATAGAATGGACTAAAGAATATGTCCCGATCCTCTGATGTCTTTAGAATGGCTTCCTAACATTCACTCAAGTCCCAGTATAACAAAAGGCATATCAACAAGCGTATGTTGTCGAATGTCATCCTCCACGGTCATCCAGTATATATATGCAGGGGAGATTCGTGTAAGTATATACGGAGCATGAAATATATTGCCTGACCACTGACTATAACTAAAAACAATAATGAAATATATGTAGCAAATTTCCCAAGCAGCACAAACTCAAAGTGCACAAAATCAAATCAAGTCATATTGCTGAGCAGCGCTGCAGTCACATTATCAAATGGATCCACAGCATACCTCTCAACTGTCCATATTTTCTCAGAATCTTCAGATTTTTGCCATATATTCTTGGTCTGTTTCTCATAAAATTGTGTTTTTTCTGGCAAATCACTAGCAAGTCATTAATGACTGAAGTCAGAAAATAATGGCACACATTTGAGTTAATAAATGCTAATGCAAAACCTGTTGTTTTTTCCACTTTCTACGTTTGTAAGAACAATATTTAAAATGCGCCCCTATTCTTGGGCCTTTGTCCCCCCATTGTCTGTGCCTTAGTCATGGTTTCTTGCTCTAAGAGGTTGAGCGGTACGATCCACAGCTCCATTTATGCACAGATATGTGGAAAAAAAGGCTTAGAACTTTGCACAATCTGAAGTAGGGACATGGGCTGCTGTAGGCTACTATTGGATCCACTATACGAGTGGGCAGGTGGCTAACATCAACTGCAAACATCTTTAACCTTCACTTGTATAGACTCTCTGGCACCACCTTACAATCTTGATGATCGTGGAATAGGACGTCTGACAACATATGTTTGTTGATATGCTGTTCACTATATTGCAACTTGACCGAAAGGAAGCCCTTTAGAACTTTAAGTGTAATACCAAAGTTTCTTATGGGTGCCCTTAAAATTAATGTATTTTTCCTTCATTTTCTTGTTTAGATAGAGGTACCAGAGAAACTAATCATGGGTGGGGTGCTAGTTCATCACAGGATGCAGAGACACACTCACAAATGGCACATATACCTGCAACAATGTGGAGAACTACCGAATGGTGCATTATTTGGAATGCAGGAAGAAATAGGAAAATACAGTAAAATCCATGCAGCTACAGAAATGGCATAGAGAGTCCACCCAGAAGGCATCCCAGTCAAGAAATGAACTGGAGAACGAACTGCCGGTTCTCAGAGAAAACAGTCTTTATCACAAACTATATTAAAGTCTTTCTTTACTGAAAAAAAATCCAGCTGTTCGCAAGTATGAAAAAGATTGTTAAAGGTTTTACAGAGTAATTATACATTTGGGGCGAGGCATAGAACACTGATATTCTGTTACATTCCACAAATTCTTATTTTTGTTTAGCAATGGTATTACCTTTGTCAAAACCCTTGTCTAATAGCTTTTCAAAATCTTTTTATATAAATGTGATTGGTTAGAATTTAAATGTTGTTTGTCATATATGTAATACTGTGACCACGTAACATTTTGTTAATTGATGAAGTTTGAAACTGGGAATCTTATAGCAATTCAGAATCTTCACAGAAGGTAGTAAGCCAGACATTAAAGATTCTGCTAAATGAAGTCATCATGAAATAAATGGACAAGGAACCTTTTTTACTACATTATTTGTGTCTTTATGTACCAACATTTACCTGTAAAAAATCTTCTTGACAGATATGGCAATTACTGAAAATCTTAAAAGACAGGTAATTAAATCACCAGAAGAAGTTTGAGAATGGGGTAAAAATTAACTTTTTAGTCATAAAATTCTTATCCTAACAAGAAGTCACTCCTCTTGGGAGACCTGCCATGTAAAATACCTCTGTGGATCTCTTTCTGCCTATTTGGTGATTGTATTTACGTGTATATATATTTATTCATCAATTCATTCGTTAACTGGGTAAGTGAACTGGCCAACATGGATCTTTTTAGACATGGCCTGAGCCTTACAGGTAAAAAGTGAAACAATATTAATTTCATGAACTTTAATCGTACTTTGACTTAGGAATGGGGTCCATTCCTGCCATGGTATAAGAAACCCAAACGATTTGGAGAAATTAAAAAGCAAGAATAAATACAATAAATATGAACACTTTAGAGGATCCAGTCAACCTGCATGTTTTTGGGAAGTGAGAGGAAACTAGAGTACCCAGAAAAAACCCATGCCACACAGAAAGTAGATGCAAACTCTACACAGATAGTGACTGGTGGTTAGGATCATACCCCAGTCTCTGGATCCTTTTTGTCATATGTAGACTGCTGTAGCAGTCTTTACTAGATACAGATCATGCATGCCTGCAGTGGGATAGAATTATGCAGTCAGAGATTTGGCTGTGTCTGCTAGTTTTTTTTTGTTTGTTTCATCCTTGTAATATACGATCTGAGCTGACTGCCTTTTGTGGCCATTTACATATTGGTCTCTGCAGAGTATGGGTCCCTTCTTCTTAAATGAGAGGTAGGGCTGACATAATGGTTAAGTTTTTTAAGAGGTTCCATGGTGTAGTTAGTGGCTATCATATTTGCTTTACATGCAGACTGACCTGGGTTCATTCCCTAGTGGCAATATTATTACTTTATTAGAGAGATGAAGCTTGTTAAGGCTCTGAAACCCATGCCCCAGTGTGTATACCACCACAAATCCCTTGGGAACAATTACCTATCAAATATTTTGGGAAGCATGGCTAGACTTAAAAAGGCCCCTTGGATCAATAGCTTGGTATTCTACTGCGATATTATGATACTTTGATGAGCCAGTACTGTTCTGTGTCCCTACTACTTTTCTGATTTTTTTATAGGTCAGATTTGCTCACTGCCTGACAACTTTCAAGCCATCCCCAGTTAGATGTAGCTCATTTGTTCAACTATATAGAGGACGTGCCCAGTGCTGTGCTGGGGTGATAGCCATCTGGGGGAAATCATCATGCAAGCAAGGGTTGCTTGTGCCCTTGCTAGCATCCTGTCACCTGATAGTGCTTCTGTAGCCTTAATACCACAACTTAATGGTGATACGAGCACCTGCTTTTCCACAGGTACCATCTATGTCCATCTATTGTACACATGCTTAATACTTTGCATGCAGCACCAAGGGTTGCTATCACCAGCTTGGATGACTACAGCCCATGTCCTCACTAAAACTGCCTCCTGGCTACAAGCAAAGTCACTGCTTTGTGCCTGGACCCACAGCTGCGCCAGTCAGGGACCACCGCCCTCACTCCCAGGATGGGTACACTAATTATCATCTGCCTGCACCATCAATTACCCAAGATGCTAAAGGAATCCAGATCACTTGGACCATAAACAGGACTTTATGCCACTGTGCCACCAGTGCAGTATTTTCGATTGTGTCCATTAAAGTCTGCAGGTAAAAGGCTGCTGTTGATCCCAGATCTATGTTTGAAAGTTTGGGCAGATGTTCTCTTACTTCTTTGGCCTCAGTTCTCTGGAATTATTTATCTTCACTAATTAGGACAAGAGAGACTGCAGCATATTTTAAGAAGTTCATTAGATAGCACATGTTGATGGTTTATTTGAATCCTCAAATAGAAAAGCATAAAGTCATTTTTTTCATTTGTTTTTGGCAAACAGTTACCAGTATTTTGTTTCCCAGTATCTTGTGACGTAGACACTTGACACTCAGGAAAGATAAAACTCCAAGACCTGTAGGAAAGTCCCTCCAATCTCCCTACTATCTCCTCCTTCCATATTCTGTAATTCATTACTCTGTCTCTTCTCCTCTATTCACTCACTGCTATTTTTCTTACTCACATACTGACCGTGTCCACTCTGGTCATTATATGAGTCCAACATAATTACAAAATCCAGCTGTCCTCATACCTCAAGGTTTCCTTCTTGTTTTTTCTTTGCTGTACATCTTAATTTGTCTGTCCTTTAAAGAAGGTCTAATGAATATTGGTGTAATTGGAACAGAGATATTCTGCCTTCCTTTTGGTATATCATATCTCCTGTAGAGAACAGTTGCACCATATTTTAACTATTGTTTTTACTTTTCATCATTCTTTTTATTAAAAGTTTCAGTGCGTCTCAGGGGGGAAAAAAGCAACTGGTACACCTGCTAGCCGAAATACTCAAAGAAACTTTTACTTGTTAACTGAGAATAATAGATTTAAATGAAAACATTTGCAGAAAATTTAAGACAGAAATATCAAGTTCCTCAGATACACTAATTTGATATAACATAGAGTTCTAAGTCCAAGTAAGGAGAGGTCCATAATATATTTGATGTAAACATTTCTATGAGTTTTTCTTGAACTTGGAAGACAGTATACATTTAAAACTTGGTTATGTTGGAAATAAAACTTCTCAGGGAAATCTCTTGCAGATAAATAAACTGATTTGTTATATAAAATTTTAATAAAGCACGTAATTCTGTAAACAGCATGGTATTATTTTTACTTGAAAATTCTGACCCGAC
The DNA here is from genome assembly GCF_019279795.1 of Protopterus annectens. Taxonomy (NCBI): domain Eukaryota; kingdom Metazoa; phylum Chordata; order Ceratodontiformes; family Protopteridae; genus Protopterus; species Protopterus annectens. Next base: position 11,702,983 of record NC_056729.1, on the reverse strand, counting down.
ATTTAAAATGTACTATTGCCAAGGCAGATCATGTGACAATAACAAAGCTAGCATCAGATTGTTATACAATATGAGTGAAAAGATTTCTTCTTAAAAGGGACCTGAATACCTCTAATGTTCAAAGAAGTTGTGAGCATGTTCCAACAAAGCAAAGCAAAGCTACAATAAACCTGGTTAAACTGAGTTAAAATAAGAAGGCAAAACTTATATGCAATAAAAGGACCTGCATGAATAAAACTGATTGGCACAAGGTGACCTAGAATAGCCAATAAAAAATAAGCTCAGTGCTACTACTGCAGTACTGAATCAACTTACCTTGGCTCCACCGTAGGCCCAACTCCAAAACAGAATTAATAAATAATAGAATGTAAAACTGTGATTAATGTTAGTAGCCTTACTATCAATAAACAAAATGAAAACATAAATTTTTCTGGAAATTTAAATCTTTATAGCAGGGTAGTAATTCCAAAATAATATGAAAAGACTAATATATATGTATGTAGTTGTAGTTGACAAGGGAGAATGCTCACAAGTGAACAATTTTTACTACTGTAAAAAAGTGAACACTCATGATGTGAGAGCATTCTGTTAAAAAGAGTTTCAACCAACAGCCTTTTGCATTGGATCATGTTACAGTGGGACAGTTTTATATCTGTCTATCTATCTACATATATAATTAGCATAGGGTGTGGGGGGCACGTGTGTGTGTGTGTGTGTATATTTATCTATCCATCTCTGTGGGTCCCCTGCAATTTACTGAATATATGTTTGTCCGATAAACATATGGGGTGTGAATTAATGTCACCGTTATTGATGGCCAAATGGTGGATATGTCGATGGTATGGAATGTCAATACAGGTAAATGGGGTTGGGGAGGGTGAGAGTGTGTGTGTGTGTGTGTGTGTGTGTGTGTGTGTGTGTGTGTGTGTGTGTGTGTGAGTTAGGGTTAGACTCAGGGATGAGTGAAGCATGGGTGTTGTGTGTTTGTGTGCGAGGTTGTGTATTTTAGGGTAAGGGTTAGGTTAGGGGACAGATGTAGTGTTGTTTGTATGTGTTTGTGAATATTCTTGTGTCTGAGTATGTCTTGTGCAGTGTCATGGGAAGGTTTTAATGATGTAGGGTTGGGGAAGGGGCAGCATTAGGGTTGGCAGGGGGACTACATCGTAGTCAAGTACAGTGAGAGAAAAAGCACTAAAAATCTGTAGGCTTACATCTGTACTCCATTATCTCAAAGCATGATTTGTTTATTTGCATTTTTCGTGCACATACCATGTAAGACAGCAAGCTTACTTTTTTCTACGTTTGTTATTCATTGTTCACACTGTTATGCATTTGTGTTTGCCTTCACTGTGATAGTATACAGTCTACAATGCTACTCTTCTTTGCACTTGAATTACAGACCATAAATAATGTACTAAGGGTCAAATTGTAGCTGATGGTGTCACCAGAGGATTTTTTGAAGCGTGTGCAAGCATCTGGATTATTGCCTTTCCTTATCTTCTGGGTAGCTAGAAGTTTCTACTGCAAAATACTTTGATGCTTTTTGCTGTTTCCTCCCCAGCATAGCTGCCCTTTTTTCATTTTGTGTGTACTGACTATGGAGTTAATGTTGGTGTGTGTATGTAGTAAAATTATCATATCTGAAGCCTTTAACTGGCTGGTTAATGCAAGCAGCATGCATCACTTTGATCAGAATTTTCTTCCGTAGCGGCTTATCATATAATACGTTTTCATGCAGTCACATGTTTGATGCCAGGTACCCTTGTGCTGGACAAAATGTTGCATCTTTAACAATGCATTTACACAGCGTGGTGTAGATGGCATATGACTGGCTACACGGTGATTTAAATATTACATGCTAGAATGTCATCATCTTTTGCTTAACACGTTTGTAGTCTTGCATATTACAGACAAATGTGAGAAACTGCTAGATGGCATCAAGGTGCTGCGAATAACATGGTGTCACTGGTCTTCTTAAGTGACAATGTTTTTGTATGTTCATCTGTACTTATAGCTTTATTGTGGTCCTTTGTTAGCAAATCTTGCATATCTGGAGCTTTTTCTCCTTGGACCTTACTGTAAATGAGCATTACCCATTTATACTTCCCGGTCAACAAACAAAACATGAAATAAATTGCCAGGTTGTTCCATTTCATCATTACAGTTTTTTTCATGCGAGTCAGCTCTATTTCATATGTTTGTCTCATCAGCAAAAAGCATATTTTTGCTTCTAGACCTGCTGTTAGTGTCATTTACATAGTCATTGAAAAGGGTGGGTAGTACTACAGATGGTAATGAAACTCTGCTGATAATCAGCCTTTCATGTGAGTGAACTCATTTTACAATAATAAAAACGAGTCCACTCAAATGAAAGGATGCCTACCACTAAAGAATCGTTGGTTATAAAGATAGCATTGCTTACAATCCACACAAAGTCCATCTAATTAATTTACTGAGCTTGTATGAGACTGTGTGAAGTACCTCCCTAAAGCCTAAGTAGTCTGCATGTACATCTTGTTTCTTTTCTACTGCCCTGGTTACCCAATCAAAGAATTTTAATAGATTTATTTGAGTGGTCTGCTGTGAGTCCATAATGTCTTGGTCTTATGCCCTGGTGATCCCCAATTTTACATTTCTATTTTTTTTTTTTATTAAGCACTTATTCCATGATCATATAAATGTTTTTCTCCTTTCTCTTAAAGAAAGATGAACTTTATAAATAAAATATTAGATGTGAGAATCGTGTACTTGACTACCTTTTTGTCTTTGTAATACAGCCAATTATTAGTTCACTTTTTGAAGTTATTCATTAGAGAAGACATTGTGGACGCTTGTGTTGTTAAGTATTATTTTAATAAATGATTTTGCTTTCTTTGAGCCCAAGCTTGGTGTTTGTTGATTTTTTTATTTCAGTTACAGTGTTTTGAAAGGATACAGGGAAAATCCAAAGTTTGAGTAAAGACTGAATGGATGTTTTTCCCTTAATCATGAATTTTGTTCAGGCCATTATGAGATATAAAAGCTTGTTTAAAAAAGACAAGCACTTTGGATACCGAATAAGTCCAGTGTATTAATTTACAGTATGTATAAAAGTTTCAAAACTTTTGAGAAATAAAAGTAAAATAAGTTAGAGACACCTCTCAGCTGTCCAGATTTTTGCCTCATATTGTTGTTCTGTCCCTCATACAAATGGTGGTTTTCTGGCAAATCATTGAATATTGAAGTCATTAAATAATGACAGATATTTGATTTTCAGACTTCGTATATTTCAGGAAATGCATGCTAACACAACTCCTGTGATTCTAGCAACTTTTCTGAGTTTATAAGAGCAATATTTAAAATATGTCTCTATTTCTGGGCCATTGTTCCCTGATAATTTTAGGTTTTTCCCAAATTTCTTCTTTGAAGAAGTTGAAAGGTTTCAGATGTGAAGAGGATTTTACTAGATGAGTTGGAGAGAAGAGTTAGAGCAGACTATGATGTGACCTGAGGGTTAACAGGCACAGTCAGCTTGGTTAACTACACTTGATTTTGATAGAGAATGGAACTTGGAATAAGAGGATGAGTCCTTAATTTCAGGTGGGAGGGGTATTTCCTTACATATAATTATATCACAATATGTGTATGTATATATTAGTGCTTTTTATCCTGGGCTACAAACCAGATGGACATCCCAGACATCAGAGTGTACTTGCGTACATACACATATAAATATATCAGTTATTTAAGTCTTTTTAGGCCTTCTGCAGCCTGTAGCACTTTCCGAACCTACATCTTGTTGTGGAAGGTGAGGACTAGCTAGCTGTTATCTGTGGGTGAGGAAGGATTAATTTTATTTGCACTCCTAACCAGGGCGAGCCTTAGGTCAACTGGCACCTAGGTGAAAGTGTTCCATGCACCCCCCAAACCTTGCTGCCTATTGCCCCCCCCCCCACACACACACACACACACACAAACAAGACATGGTGCCTCCCCATCCTGGCCAACCTACACCATCTTGATTTTTTTTCTCATTTTTTCCCAGTTTATCTTACTGTTCATTTTTTTTACATTTGTTCATTTATTAATTCATTCATTCAACGCAGGTGAACTGTATAGGGAACAACTGTATTAAGGTAGCGTCTGTGAGCTGCAAGAAGCCATGGGGATTTCTAGATGCCTTTCTGAAGTGCATTGTACAGATTTTATTTTTTTCAACAAGCTTTTACATCTCATAATGTCCTGAACAAAATTCATGATTAAGGGAAGAAGTCAATTCATTCTTTACTCTGCAACTTTGGGTTTTCCCTGAATCCTTTCAACACACCCTAACTGACCAGGGCTACATTGTAATGACCCTGATTTCTTTTAATATGCAATTTTACCAAGGCTACGCTGTAATAACCCTGACTCCTAACATACCCAACCTGACCAAGGCTACACTGTAATAACCCTGACTCCTCCTAACATACCCAGCCTGACCAAGGCTACACTGTAATAACCCTGAATCCTTCTAACATACCCAACGTGACCAACGCTATAGTGTAATAACCCCAAGTCCTTCTAACATACCCAACCTGACCAAGGCAATACTGTAATAACCCTGAATCCTTCTAACATACCCAGCCTGAACAAGGCTGCACTGTAATAACCCTGACTCCTTTTAGCATACCCAGCCTGACCAAGGCTACACTGTAATAACGCCGAGTCCTTCTGACATACCCAACCTGACCAAGGCTACACTGTAATAATCCTGACTCCTCCTAACATACCCAGCCTGACCAAGGCTACACTGTAATAACCCTGACTCCTTCTAACATATCCAACCTGACCAAGACTATAGTGTAATAACTAAATTAAGTTGAGGATCTAAGTGCTGATAGGCACCGGAAGTCACTGGGTTTTAGATGTTCCAGGGTACATTTTAGGGATTTGTTTCCCCACCTTTTGATTCAGTGATGGCCTGAACAAAAATCATACATAAAGAAATTCAATCATACTTTTATATTTAAAGGCAGAACTGAGTTGTATACAAGGCTTAGTACTTAAAGTTAACCAAACAGCAGTGCACAGTAAATGTAGGAGACAAATTCCTGCGATGATGCATACATCATATCTAGAAATAGTTCCTGCCTCCTTACACCAACTTTAAAAGGTAGTCTTTTTCTGTGTATCCTCATCCGGTATTAAATTAGGATAAGAATTAAGGTACAAATGGACACAATCATATATTTCAAGTCACTGATGTCATATTTACAGCATGCCTCCTCACGTTACCCGCAAAAGACAGACAACTTCTGTGTGCCCCTCTGATGTTATACTTGGACAGAACTGAAGAAAACAAACAAAATATATTTGCTGTCAGAAATATATAAACAAAATACGTCTTTACGCTTCCCCAAAAAGATAGCCACCTGAATAAGCATCGGATGTATGATTGTGAGGAAAATGAAAAAAAAAAACTGTACATATATATAAAATTAAAGGTTCAAGCTTACTTTTAGACAGTGCACTGCTGCTCTAAAAGCTAATGACCATCTTGTGCAGCCCTCTGAAGTTTGTAAGGAAAGTTAAAGAACAAGTGAACGCACTGTCCCCAGCCCAACACAAGATAGGGACCTTTGAGGTTTGGGCGGAAAGTAAAGAAATAATGATCTCATCCCCAGCTCCCTACATAAGCTATAGTGACCTTCTGTGTACACTCTGAGCAGGCCTTAGTTTAGACTAGGTGAAGTTCAGGGCAGAGGCAACTGCTAAGCCCGTGTCAAAAGCCATTTATACAGCCTTGGTCTGTGGGGACTCCAGTCACTTGGATCCTTTGATGGTCTAATTATTCTGTGAAGTATTTTATCCCATTTGAGCAAGTGGATCAGTTACTTTCATCCAGACAACCCCTCTTCAAGCAGTTATAGCCAAGTCTATGTGCAATTTAGATGCCAGATTGTGATAAAAGGGATGACCATGTAAAACAGTCCATCTTTGATTTAAACAAACACTTGCTGCATATTAAAACATTCCAAGCTGCTTCACACAAATCACATTACTCTTGCAAAGCCATAATAATAATAATGATAAGCAGTGGCAGGCAGCTATTCCTTTTCCTCCACAGACAGCCGCAGGAACCATACGTATTCTGGTGTCCAGTTCAGAAGTTTGAGTTACTTCTCATAAATGGACACTAGTCATGCAAAGCCAGATACTGACTGCTTAAACTGAATAAATAACAAGGGAATCAGTTGCATTCATTCAGCCAACCCACATCCATTAATTGAACCCATGAGGCCTGATGACTATGTAATATTTTACCTAAATTGCTGCTCACAAATAAGTTGCCACTCTTTAGCATATTCCAAGTTGTTTCACAAATCACAAAGCTATACATATTTCCAAAATATTTGGTTGATCACTGCCAGCATCATTAAAAGTAGACATCCCTCACTGATTCTGTCCTAACATAGCACCATTCTTCTGATTGTCTCAACTATCCTGAATTCTGCAGGGTGTCTCTGATTTTGTCTCATTTTTATAACTGTCCCTCCTAAAGTTTTTGATGTTCTTTTAAATGGCTGAACATGACAATCAGTCAGTATAGTTAGGTATTGGAAATTAATACTTTATAAATTATTTGTTGAAAAATGCATAACAGTGATGCAGATCTTCTGTTCTGGTGGTAATTTGTTATTCTGTTAGCAAAGACTGTTGGTGCATCACACCTTGCGCTGGATGACAATTCAAGTGTGCTTGCTGTTAGCAATGGACACTGTAAGACTAATGATGATAACAAAGCAAGGGAAAAGCAAACACAAGAACAGCTGTCAGCTTACTTGGATGTTATTTGTGATGGCAGTTAAATCTTCTTAGTGAAATGACCTAAAAGGGAAACACAAGCAAAACAGAATGGTCCTGAGGTCAAGGAGGAGACATAAAAACTGCAAAGCTTACCACCAAATCCCATTGTAGCAGAAGGAGAAGATAGATCTTAAAGGTGAAGATGACCTCTTTTTTGGCATCACTGCACTGAATTTTCCAACTTTTTCTTTCACAGAGAAGGCAGAAAGCAAGGAAAGAAAGAAAAGTAATACAACCCAACAAGTTACTGTTCTGGTTCCATTGACCTACAAACGTGTAATTCATTTTTTTCCTTAATGCACAGATTTAGCTTATTACTAAGAACCACAGCTTTCCATGCCTACATTTGAACATAGCGCAATATCCCTTCTTCATGACCTGCCAAGATTCATGATATAACTTGACTTGAATGGTCAAGTCAAGTGGAGTACCTCCCTCTTGGGGTGCCATCAAACCATGGGTATGTTTTTGTTAACGGTGGGTGATTGATTATTTTTGAGCAAAAAAGCTGTGTATTTCCTTGCTCTAAAAATAAATAAATAAATACAGAGTGCCCCTAAATGCATGGGGCCCAAAGGGGCTGTCTTGTTCACCTATGGATGAAGCTAGTCTTGCAACTCTCATTCTTTTCTCATTGAGAGGCTAGATCATGGCAAGTTATGGCCACTTTTGGAATCTTTATAT
>NC_056729.1:11630471-11685471 GCF_019279795.1 Protopterus annectens | reverse complement strand
ACAAAGCATCTTTTGAGAATTGCCATGAGGGTGTCAGATCAAGGCAACAAAACTGGTATAATAAGGACTCTGCTGAATGCCATATAAACACAGATTGCAGTAATTTAGCATGTATGTATAGTCTTGAAGAAATGTGACAGTGAGGAATGTGATAAAAACATACATTGCTCAGGAAAGTCCATAAAGTCACTGTAGATACTGTCTTTCAAAAAATATATATAAACAGCAACTGGAGGAAGCACTCTGAAGTTATGTGGATGATAGCTACGGTTTGATATTGGGAAGTATTATGTTTCTTGAGGATCACTGAGTGACCCTGTCAGTTATAGGACCAAAAGCAGTAGTACATTTCATTGGGGCAGGGGATGTCATATGGCAATTATCATGAGTAGTGTGAAAGATGAGCTGTTGATTAGACGGTATCTGTAGCCCTTCAGATAAGTAGGGCATTGGCAAAGTGGTTCTTATCCAGAATAATTGTTCTCTTTTTCTGTGAGAAATTAATGCAGTCACCTTTGCCCATGTTAAGGCGGTGTAGTTTAGCTTCGTAAGCCAACTGCCACAAAACAAGGACCGAAGTGGCCAGTAGCACTTATTTGTAACCTCCGGTGTCAGAATTAAGTAAAAGATGGATGAATGGCTTCAGCAGTGTGTGGGCAAAGAGGAACGCCCAGGGTTGTGAAGTAGCTCAGAGGTACACCTGGTAAGAAACACCATGAAAAATCCAGAGGTCAAGTCAGCCCCTTGATAGTACAGTTGGGAAGATGGGCATCTACATCTGGTGGGGTAAGTGGTTATTGTGTAGCAGTGGTTTTTATATTCCTGTGGTGTCACACACATCTACTATTTATGAGTGTCTGCTCAGTTTCTTTGACATGTGATTAGGAATTACTAGACACGAGGCGTAAAAAATGGGAAAAATGCAGACAGGTGCTATAAATGATGTATGAGCTGTAGGTTATAGACTGTATTGTTTATCTGGCTGTATCCTGATCATCATAGGCCAGTAAATCATTGACCGTTTAAAGCCTTACATTAGATTTGAATAATAAGTACTATAAAAGTGTGCACTGTATATGTACGCTTGCTTTACCTGATTGTATAATTCAATACTGAACTGTATGCAGAATAACCATTCAGACCTTTACCTGTTTAATTTTGTGATGTCATCTGTGATCCAGTGGGAAATCCATTATCACAAGGTTAGAGGGACACCACCATTTTACAGAATAAAAGTTTTTATTACACTAAAACAATCTTCTTTTGATAAGTTAGATACCTGCTTGAAATTATCTTTTTAATGTGTGTGATGCAGCTGAAGAGTTAGGTCACTACATGTCACAGGGCTTTGGAAGGAAACGTCTTTCATTTTAATTCTTTATATGATTAAAGTCATTGAATTACCATTCAATTTAATTAAATTGCTTTTATGATTTAATTTTGGTGAAGGGAGAAATGATCAACCATTAAAATTATGATTGAATGATGAACTTTTTTTTATTTCATTATTGCAGTGGATAATAGGAGAGGCCTTTTGAAATAATTTTGCAGTAAAATGAAAGGGGCAAAAAAGTTTTTCACTGGTTAGGAAGTTATTTGTGATGAATAAGGTGCTGCTATTTCTTTTAATTAATGAGGAGCTGCAGTATTGTAGAACGCTAGACCAAACACGTAACCTATATAAAACTTGTTAAGATAAAAGTCTGCTGAATTTATAAGGCGTTAATTGAAACAACTAACTTTTAAGAAAAGATGAAGTTTAATTACAGTGTTAGTAGTAGCTCAACAAAAGTGCAAAATAGCAGGTTAGTTTCACTAACTGGAAGTATGACATTTATTATCAGAACACTGAATTTGCCACTCATTCTAAACCATAAGGACGGTAGAGTTAAACAAGCAACACATATTGCCTCATATTAAGACATAAGGCAGTGTTGTATTAAAAGTTTACCATAAAGCACAAAATAGGCCTGAAAAATGTGTGTGATTTCAGGGATCTCAAAGGATCCTATGACAGTACATCCCAGACAATGCCTAGATAGCAAATTCTTCAGGTAGGGGGCTTGTTGCTATAATTGTTGTAGGCAAGCTTTTTCAGGCTATATCCTGAGAACCACCACCAGTGTAAGGGCAGCTAAGATGAGGCTGATAAAGAACCAAAATCTCTCTGAAACAGGAAGGTCCTATGCCTTGTGGGGTCAGCTATATCAGAATCTAAACATTACATGTGATTCTTAGGGCCAGTGGAAGCCATTATGGACTCCCCATTATAGTTGTAATACAGTCATACCAGCTTATATTAGCTGACAACCAGTATGCAGGTTTCTGCACTGTCTAAAGGTACTCATGATCTGTGGTGGCAGTCTTAGGTAAAAGGAGATTGCATTAATCAGGCTAGAAAGAAACACATGCATGGACCACTGTCATCAATTCGTAAGGTGTAAGAAACTTTGTTCTGGTGAAGAAGAAGAAACAGTGATTCAAGCATTGTCTGACACCCTCTCTTAACTGTTAAATGGTCACTCAGAATGTAGTTGTTTCTAGTTTTTATTTATCTGCTTGTTTCGGTAGGTAGGTAAATTGGAGTATGCAAGACCTTTTTGTGTCATGACCTGATAACTGTAGCAATGAAAACGGTATTGTATAATTATAAGGAACAACACAAAGCTATAAACATAAAATAGTATTAGGCTAATCACCAGTGTTTGAAGTAAATCAGGTACATTATACTTTTCTAATTAAAAGAACTGTTAAAGACATCAGTTATGACCTAGGTTGAATGCAACTGAGTCATTTAATATTGAACAATATATAGAATATTTATTTATTTAACATTTGTTTCCTGGAAAGACCGACTTGGAACAAAGCCAATTTTCAGTGGAGGCCTGAGGAGAAATGCTCCAGATGCATGTCTTTGTAATGTGGGAGGAAACCAGAGCACCTGAAGGAAACCCACACAAACGCAGGGAGGACATGCAGACTCCACAGAGAAGGCACCCCATCCGAGAATCGAACCAGAGAACCTCTTGCTGTGAGGTGACAATGCAACCACTGCACCACTGTTCTGTCCGTGCATGAATATACATACAGACTTTTATGCATTTAACTCTCAGTGATATTTTGTGTGATTCAAGGGAAATCAATTTTCATAAGGTTATAGGGGCGCCACAATTTTCCATGATACTGTTTTTATTAGAGTAAAGCTAGTCTTCTTTTGCTAAGTTAGACTTATCATGTTAATATGTCTGATACAGTCCATTGCCTTAGGATTGCACATAGATTGATATAAATAACAGTCTGTTTCCCACAAATAATCATGGGGAAGGCATAGAGGAGTGAAAGTTTTTAATAACATGGATTGTCATAGCTTTCATTTTGGCAAGGTTAAGATTCAAATGGCTAGACAATGTCTACAAGTAGATGATTCTTAAAGTTTCCTGAAGATACAGAATAATGTCATACATTCCTGAGGGAAGAAAATGTGTACTGGGTTCTACACAGGTTAGACTAATACCTCAGTATCTCAGGGGAAACATATACAATATGGCTAGCAAAGGCCAAAGTATAAAGCCGCACAGAGTCCACTATAAAAGGTATTGAGCTCAGTCAAAGTATCCGTTTCCCCCTCCATAAACCAGAGGATGTGTTTAGATTTGAAACTACCTACTGCATGTGATCCAACAAGCAGGGGTAAACTAATTTAGAAATGAAGAAGCAAAATCAAATTGGGGCCCAGGAGTATGAAAAGGATTTCATGATCCACAGTATTAAATGCACCAGAGAGATTAAGGAATACCAGTACTGAAGAACTTAATCTCTCACTGCAAGTCAGCAACACTATGAATAAAGGCCTGATTATCCTAGATCCAGAGAAAAATGAATCCAACAGGTTGTAAGATATTAGTTGCATATTGAGAAATTTCTTCTTAACTTTACTTATTAAAGGAAAGTTCCTGATTAGTCATAAAGCTAAGGCCCCTGCCACCGATATCACCTTTCCTCACTTGAGGTACTGAAGTTTGGAAAACCTTGAGAGTATTTATCACAGCAAAGTAGGAAATAAGTATCTAAGTAGCTGTATTTTATGATTGTGTGAGCAGAATACCACAACAGATCAAAGAATTACCAAAGGTTACCAAAAATCATCTTCCCATCCATGTATAGGACCTTGATTCTATTATGGGAATGACATGTGTAAGTTTCCTCCAGTCAGCTTATAGTGGTATTTAAGTTGCCGTGGAGATAGGTAGAACCACTGCCAGCTGGCACATTTACCCCCTAAGCATTGTTTAGTAACCTTAAACTGATCAGACCAAATTGCATGAGAAGGACCAGTTTGAGTTTCCTGCACCTCACCTAAACACAATATCCTCTAACTGTGATAAATGCTGATAGGCATTATAACAAGACCACATGGGCACAAAACCAATAACAAGTCCCTTTTATATACCCCACGTATTTCCTGCAAACATTTTACCCAAACATTAACAATGTGCATTGTAATTTATCTACTACCACTTATGCCTCATCTTCATCCCAATCTTTCCTGCTAAACTGTAGCTCCCTTTTATTCCCCTCTAATTACCCTGTCTGCTGACACCATGTTTCCTTTCTTGCTTTGCTTCTGTTCTCTAGAAAGAGCATTCCTAGGTATTTAACTTCACGCCATACGGCAGCTGATCCATTTCCCGTATCATTTCTGCACTCCTTATTTATACTTTTTCTTGCAGCTTAACTTAGGCTTCCTCTAAGTGGTCTCCAACACTGGATACAGTGTTGCAAACATGGCCTCGTTAAAGCCCAATGAAGTTAAATTATGACTTCAACAATCAGATTCTGTGTATTTAGCTGTGTGTGCTATCACTCTGTTTATCTTTTTGATCATCTAACACTTTGTTCCTGGAGATTTACTTTAGGTGCTGTCATACATTGAACCACACCAGAGCCAGACATATTAAAAAACATTATTTTCCTGAGTTAGCAGCATAAGTATAGCCCAACTTGGGTGTCTAGTCTCATAGCTTTCATTGCACATCATCCTTCTGTGTAAATCTAAAGAGATTTCTCCACCGTTCGAGGGATGGATACTCCTAGATAGCTATTCAAGTTCCTGGTATATGGCATACACGTACAGCTTCTAGCAATGTTCCCCATAGACGACTTTTTTGTTTTCTTAAACCAGAAACATTTTTATTAAATTATCATGTATGGCATAGGCAGTCTTACATTGATATAAATGAAAATAAACCATACCAATGCAATCTCAGTTGCAAACATTATACATTACAAACCATGCCAACACAAATATAGCTGCAAACATTGTATATCACTTATAATATATCCAGTCATTGTCAATCAACGACACACAAGCTGTTAAGGGTAACAATGGGTTGTTGCCTATGGTGAACAAACGTAGTCAGTACTAAGCTGCATTTGTATCAAGGAGCTTGCTACCAGTTTTTTAAGGGCCTTTTTTTGTATTCAGTTTTAGATCAAGGGGACAGCAGTGTGGTGAAGTGCCACTCAAGGCACTGAGTGACCTAGCTATGGCCCCAGTAGCTCCTTTCAAAGTCTTTCTCTGTCATTAACCTTACTTGTTTCAATTTTAGTGTCATCTATCAATAAATTAATTTTTCATTCCCATAAATGATGTAGTCCATAAATATATTAAACAGCAGCATTGTTTGGCCTATTGTTATCACCTCCTTCTACCATTATCTTGTTATGTATCCCATATCTAAACCAGGTTTTAGTCCATCTTAACAGGTGTTCTGGACTGTTCCTAATCTCTAAAATTTCTCATTCAACCTTTTTTGTGAAACTTTCTCAAAGTCTTGTCCTAATACTGCTAATTGCTCTCTGTGCAGTACTGTTCTCAATTAGTTATCAGACCATAACAAATCCAACTGAAACTTTTCTCCTTTATGTAAATCCATGCAATTTATTTGTTTTTTTTCTTCTGAAAACTTGCTTCTGTAACCATCCGCAGGATTAGCAAAATACTTAGTTGCCCTTAGGTAAATCGTTTTTGAACACAGCCTTGCACAAACCACCAACTCAATGGACCTTCTCTAGTCTCCATGGACCAATTATGGACGTTAGTGGAGCTTTCAGTACCCAGGACAGTTCCTTCAGCAATCTAGGTGGTAACCTGCCTTATATTCTCCAAGTCTTCATAAATCTTTTTCAGTATCCTCCTTTGTTATTCATGATTTTTTTTATAAAGTTAATCCCAAAATATTTTAGTATGGAAATCTCATTTCTTTCTGTTCTGTGATTAAAGAGACAAAAATCTATTGAGCAACCTTCTTCCACAGTTCGTGTGTTTCTTATATCATTACTGTCAGAATTTGGCATCACCTAATCTCTGCATAAAAAAGATGATTTGTTATTATTATTATTATTATTAGTAGGAGTAGTTTTGTTTCTTCTTAACTCCTCTCCCTTTTCTTTTTTGTTAACCTGGTCAGCCCACTGAATACAAATGTTCTGTTTAGCAAGTTTTTGCCTGATTTCCACTTATGTCTGGCTTAGTTGCCTAGATACTTTCTTCCTTGGTTGTTCATATTCACATTTTTCTCTTACCATTTTTTTATGTATACCTTCCTGTTAGATGTAGGAACAGTCAGTATCTCACTTCTCATCCAAGATGATTGCCTTCTATTTTTTCACGTTCTTGTACCTCTTCATTCCTTTCCATAATTTTCAGCCATTCATAGGTTTAAGTAGTACAGTTACAGCCCTAGCATCTTATAGAAGCTCGATAGCTCTTAGTCCCAAGTTACACTTATGTGCACCTATATATTATGGAGGTCATTTTTTTTACATCTGCAGAGAGAATGGTAATACATTAATAGTATTTGGAGTCTATTCCATAGTTCAGGGTGCTGCTAAATAAGGAATCTGTTATGTTTACTGTTTATTACAATTAAGAGGGTAAAAGCATTTATACAAGTGTTTGATAAAGGTCTGTTGAATAAAAAATGAGAGTGTCTTCTGTCAAACACTTTGTGGCTCGGTTGTTTGTGGGAGGATTTTGGAGTTTTTAAGCCATTTTTTTACCTATTTCTGGAGTGTGTTTAATAAGTATTTTTATGTCAGGCTTCAGGCAGAGATTTCTAGAGAGTAGGGTGGCACTTGTGGCCAAGAACACAATGTGTAGGATCCAAATATGGAAATGTTGTCATAGTGAGAAAAGAGAGAACTTCTGAAGTTTTTTCTGAATATCCCATGTGGCGAATTCTGTCAATATTCTTGATGAGGAATGTTTGGATATTTTCCAGATGGCCCAGATGCCTGGCCAGGAAACTGCAAAATAGAGCACGTCAGTATAGAATGGCAAAATGAGCAAATTCTAAAGGGGTACAAGTGGCATCCGTAGAGCAGTCAGTAATCCCTTTCAGTATTAAGTTTATAGCCAGGTGTTGGGCAAAGCTGAGCCCTTCATCACTTATCTTACTGCAATCTATTATGACTAGTCCTGTTTTTTTTTTGTCTTGTCCTTAACTTTTTTGCAAACAACTTGGGAGAAAGCCAGAAGTAGTAGGAGGCGTAGGCCCAAAATCAGGGACAATTTTCATACATTATTCTAATTTACTTAAAACAAAATGCTAGAACAACATTTTAAGGAGAGGGGTTTCTTTGCCTGCACTGCTTCATGCATTTTCTGAGCAGTAACAATTAAGAAGAGCTAAGGTTTAAACATTGTTGACTGACTATAATCCTCAGTGATTTACGAGAAAAGCACACATTTTATGGGGGATACTGCATAATCAGGGATGTTCTGCAGAATCAGGAATGTTGAGAGGTATGGTTGAAAAAGACTGAAGAGGTTGGCGTAATTGTTAAGGTGTTTGCCTTACAAACACAAGGTGCAGGGTTTGATTCTCACATGATGTAATTGGGCAGGCTCAAAATGGCCCTTAGGGGCAGTTAGCTTTTCCCCAAAGGATATTATTGTGCATTTAATTTGAGACCATATTTAGTACTAGTTGTTGAATATGCCTAACAACTTTTGGTAAAGTGATGATTCCAGGATGGATAGTATACCTAGTTTATAATCACCTGTGAAACTGATGAGTCAGTATGTGTCACTATCAGCCTAAAACTCCAAAAACAAAATACATTAGAGAAGTGGTATGAACTGAACCCTGTATTATCCCAGAAGCAACTACCCATTTTAACTATTTAAGTTCTTACTTATAGCCAGCTCCAGTCCATCAAATACCATGGTGAGAGTAGTATTAATAGGTTTGGGAGATCTAGGCTTACTGCTTGCAGAGTAAGTCATTCGTCCAGAGTAGTAGTAATAACCCTTCAAAAAAAGGAAGGAGGATCTGCCCTTCAGAATCCCATATTGGTTCATGTTCAGAAAAAGGTGGTCACTACTGTCCCTCTGTATCAGTTCTATAATAATCCTGTGTATCACCTTAAATGAAATGATGGTAAGGCTGCCAGATATGCTATAGACTCCCTTTTGTGGATATGGACCACTATAGCCTGGTGCTAAAGCTCAGAGACAAAACTTGAGGAAAGGCATTTATTTAGTACCATTTGAAAAGAATAAGCCAAGCTATGTTTCTTTTACACAAAGGAAACTCTGAGGGACGCTGTTGTGACCCATAGTGGTTTCTTCTTCTTACTGTTGTTATTATATAAACAACTTCATTTAGGTCACTAGGTCCAATATGGGAGGTCTCTGTCTTTTTGGGTTCATTGACCTTTTCCAATGATGGTTTGAAGCTGGTACAAAGTTGTCCTGCTAAATTATTGGCTACATCATAGTGGATCAACATGGAGTAATGCTTGAGGTTATTGCATTCCTGATTGCTGCATATAATTTGCCTTACATAGTACAAAAATAATTTATTTTTCCCATTGGTTTTAGCTACAGAGTTTCATTCATAAAAACTCTTGACTGTCCAGATAATATTTTATAGTTCTTTCAGACTCCTCTATAATTGTAGAGATGTA
This sequence comes from Protopterus annectens, assembly GCF_019279795.1. Lineage (NCBI taxonomy): Eukaryota > Metazoa > Chordata > Ceratodontiformes > Protopteridae > Protopterus > Protopterus annectens. Next base: position 11,676,498 of record NC_056729.1, on the reverse strand, counting down.
AATCTCTGACGATGACCTGCTTGATAATACAAGCAAGAGAGGATCTGTGTTTTGGACACCCAATCTGGTGACATTAGCCCTTGTCACTGCATGCGAAGGAGTGCACATAGTTGTGGCAGAGGGGCATAGTTGGTCCCTGTGGTGAAGCTGATAATCTTGTCACAACTTGGGGGAGGGGCAGAACCATAGCTAGGTTATCTGGTACCCTGTGTACTTCCCTAAACTGGCACTCCCCTGTCAACTCTTAAGTTGAGGAACAGGAAAAAAGGTCATATGCACTCCTGAAAATATAGCCAGCTATGTGCTACAAATGTCATATGTAAAAAGCAGCTTGCTAAAGTTGTCACAATACACTGAGCATTTCAATGTGAATGCAAATGCAGTATTGCTTTTAATTTATGAGACTGCTGGAACATTGCAGCTTCGCATATCAATGGCAGTACTGCTGTCCTGCACCCTTGGCACTGACCAGTTGTGCTTACTATCTGCTTGCACCAGGGGCATCCACCCTGTTCTAGTTATTGCTGTAGATAGAGGTAGGGCTATAATCAATTGCCACATGCTAGTGAGGGTGCAAACATCCCTCATGGCTGCTTGTATAATAGCTCCAGGTATGGTTCTGGGTATATGCTTTATATGGGGGAATGGATTGGTGATCTGTTGATGTTCAGCAAAAGTGGGGACAAATGTGAATATAAAAAAGTGTTATTTCTTTCTAGGCTAAGCTAACCTGATATTATTATATGCTGTGGGTCTTTTTTTTGTATATAAGAGAGGATCATTTCATTCTGTTATGTAATTTATTTACCTTGGGAGTCCTTATGCAAGGGCTTCCTTTTGAATTTCCCACAATGCTTATTCAATACAGGAACAAGATTAATGATGCAGTTATTCCTGATTTCATAAACATGTGAAGATGTCATAAATAGTTAGATCTATGGCACTAAGGACCTGGTTGAATTCTGTTCCTTTTGTAACTTCAGGAATCCAGTAGTGATCCTATTTATATCATATTTCCCTTATTTGTCCTTAGCCTTAGCTCTGTTGTTTCAGTCATCTGTTGTCTTCCAGTTCCAAGTATTTATTATGCTATACCAAATGTGCAATATTTGTATGGCTTTAGAGATGTGGGGAAAAAAAGAGAGATGACCCATTAGTGTAAACTGAAATGCATCTAGTTATTAGTATTGGCTAGGTCCTAAATCATCCCAGTGTCACACGCGCACAGACACACACACACACACACACACACACACACACACACACACACACACACACACACACACACACACACACACACACCTGTTTAAAATTATTTACTGAATATTAATATGGTAACCTGGGGCTTTTATGTAATCACTTTGTTAATGCCTGTATCATATAAGATAATGTGATTTGTTTTAAAATCTGAACTTAAATATGGGTCCTTCTTTGCCAGTACAGCTTCGTACATTTTCTTGGATTAAGAACTTCACTCAATTGCGTTTGCTTTTTGGGTACATTTCATGCCAAACACAAAGCACTCATAATTTGTTTGTGTAGTGCATGTAGCTGCATAGATAACATAGTATGCTTAGTTGCTCAGAAGGATTCAGAAAGGAATTGGAATTACACCCGATTATCTACATTCCTAAAAGCACCACTGTTGATTAGAGCATTCTTTTTCACCATCCCTTACTGCAGGGATGTACTTACATTTATTGCTCAGTACTATTTCCTCCGTAGTCCCTCAGTGTGGGGGGATGGGTTCTACCAACAAAACATACAGTGCAGTAAATTAAAAATTTAAATAGAAATTCAGTATTGTTATACAGTACTGAATTGGAACAAAGTTTTTTTTCCAAGTAAACAGAATGACTTCTTGATATCTTCGGCCTACTTCCTGAAGGTAAAAGCGTCCTTCAGTATGAGGACAGTTGGTTCCCTTTTTCCTCCTCATTTGCAAGCCTCTGTCTTGTCATTGATAAACTGTTGTGAGAACAGACTTAGACTTACAATATAACTTGTGCTCTACGCAGTTCTTTAAAGCCACATGCTGGAAGCTTGCTTTGTGAAACTTAGTTAAACAGTATTCAAAGCAGTCATAAACAGATCACCAGATAAATGTCTTTTTGTAAAGTTACAGTTGGCACAACTGCATTGGTATATTTCACCCTTTCAGTGAGAAGAAATACAAATACATAATTTGCTTTCTGTTTAGTCTTGGTATGTATTCTGGAGGTGACATGACAAATACTGCATACAGTGGGTTAAAGTTGTGAAAGGCTGTATTGGCTAAAGTATACAGTAATTGCATCAGCCACAGGATGATATTTACATTGGTAGAGGTAAACACTTAACATTTGGTGGCCTCTACAGCAGAGGGATTGAAATAGTTTCAGCAGTATCCTCAGATCTGTGTTTTCCGCTGGATGATTGCTTAGGGAACAGGTCTAAAACAGAGATTTTTTTTTTCTGTTAAGATAAACTTTAGCAGAGATCCAGGTTCAGATTGTGTGTGTGTGTGTGTTCGTAAGGAACAACCCCTTGGTGCCCTGACTCAGTTGTATTAGCTTTCTCTAATATGTACCAAAATCATTCTTTGGCAGCTCGGCTATCAGTGGAAGCAGTTTGTGAACTACCTAGAGAGATTCACTTTTAGTTTACAGAACTGACTTTATTGTTAGTCTCTAAACTAACTGCTGTCAATAACAAATGTACAACAGAACACTTGGAAGTACATAGAAAGGACAGAGTGGTTTTGGAAATCAGAAACTTCACCTTGGCTGCCTTACTTCTAAAAATACATTTTACTTTTTATCTTTTTACATTTCCCTTTCATGATGCATTGCTGTTTCCATTTTTTAAGCTGCTGGGTGGTACTAAATGGCTAACATTTCAGGAAGTCTTTATGGGTCCTTGAAAGACCATTTTAGCATTCTGCATTCACCCAATTTATTTTCCACATTTGTCTGTGTCTTTTAACTGCTAACAGTGAACTTAAAGAATTTGGGTCGTGCAGTTTATGAATCTTCCTGAGACTTTTTTTTACCCCTGTTACCCCCTTGTCATCATTAGTCCCCAAGCACTTATGCCCCTTCCACTCCTCCATCCCTAGTTTTGTAATGGAAAAAAAAAACTCAGATAATTAAAGACTGCATAAATACTGCACTGAAATTCACTCCCCTTTTCTCAGGCATATTTCCTTATAGATGGCATTACTTGGTCTGAACTTGCTTGCTGTCATTCAGAAAATGCAGTGGATTGAACTTTAGAAAAACAAAAGTAGCAGTAGTACCAACAGATGCTAATGTGTAGGAGAGAGAACTCTCCTTACTGGATGTCTTCACTGTCTTACTCTAATGCTGCTGTCAAAACACTGGTGAAAACAGGTGGCAGAGATGGAAGGGCTGTCAGTTAACTTTATAGCTATATAGCTGGGGATGTGTGTTTACAGTACAGTCTTGTTAAATGGGGTATTTGAATCTGTTCCTGCCCATGTCATTCAATGTACCATCGATAGTTTTGGTTCTGTTGCCTGTTCTGCAGGAGTTCTCAAAGTGATCACTCTGGAGACAGTAAATTCTCATTATGTGCTTTATTACATCAGCATGCTAGGAAAATAATACGTGCTTAAAGGAAAACGCCATCTAAAACTGAAAAAAAAAACATGTTTTTATATCTTTAATGCTATGCAGTGCTAATGTAGCATAATCACCCAACATGTTTCTTTCCTTTAATGGGCATAGGGACTGCCATACTGACGTAATTTTGTTTTTCAATGGCTTTGCCCACCACCCTACATGCAGTTTGGGTCCTTATAATATGACATGACCTAGAGAATATAAATTTGCTTTTCTCTTCATTTAGTTACGGTGACAATGCTGTGAGTCACTGTATTTCTTGAATGATTATTGAAACATCTGTCACTGCTTCTTTTTAACCAAATTACTCTAATCTGAGTTTATTATCAATTAGTTAAAACTGTTCTTGTGCATTTACACACTTTCAGTGAAAAAGAGGTGAAAAAAGTGGCTAATAAAAAAGCTCTACTCATTAAAAGTATTCCAGACTGTCCCTCCTCCACACTTTTGGTATGTGTGAAAGTAAGTTGTTACTTGTACTCATTCATCCATGACTGACGCTCTGAAATAACATTTGCCTGCAGTTGTTGACTCTATTAATTTTTTTGTAGTTATATAGATAAAATGACATTTCACTGGCCATAATGATAGTATGTATTCATTTTATGCAGTGTTGCAGTTCATCTATGCTGTTCAAATAAATATTTGTCTGACAATTAACTTTTGTATTTTAGTGGCCTCAGTAAAACAGTCTTAGATTGTAAAATCATGGGAGGTGACCAACAGTGACAACTATGCAACCTTTCTTGTTTAGCCTTGTTGATAAAGAGTGAGGCAAATTCATTTCTGATGCAAAATAGATTTAAGGATAAATATTGAACCTTTGTAATTCCTGGCACTGAAACAAGTGGAAAAGAAAAAAACAATTGTACTTAATTGTTTCTGGTCATTAAATGCCATCTAGGTGGCAATACAGACAGGTAATATTAACTACCCTGGAATTGTTTGTAACTTTATATTACTGGTCATATAGATCATTAATGATCTCTGACTCAAAATATACCACAAAGATAAAGGTGGATGCATTTTATAAGGGCAGTTTTCACAAGTCACTCAGAGAGTTAGTTTTCAGAAGGTGCAAGGAAGCCAGAGTACCCAGAAGTACTTGCACAGATAGCTGAGGCATTGAGTCAGGAGGAAATATTAGCAACCATAGAATGTTCACTGCCATACCATCTGTTTTCATGAGTCTTAACATTCATGTCTGGCAGAGCTTTCTGTTGTCTTAATGCATGTACACATCCTCCTTATCTGTGATACTTTGCATGAGTTGGGTTTTGACATTTATACCAGGGCGAAATGGAAGGACAAGGGTCCAAAATGTTTTTTTTTTTCCATTATTAAGAAATATTTTATCTTTAATGGATGACATTTTAAAAGTCTTACTTTTCCATGTATTATCAGTTCCATTTTTCTATAGGCTCCCATTGAGTGGTTGTGGCCACAAGTCTCATGAGTGAGGCTACTTATTTCAACATGATAAAATTAGACATCACCTTAAACTGTTTGCACTTTTCTTACAGCTTCCAAATGTATGAATTTTTCATAGTTCTGAGAGATTTCACTGAAGATTTGGTCTGACGTATTTTTTCAGCTGATAGTTTCACAGGTATTGGTTATGATTTAATCTGGTTTATTTTAGCAGTATCTGTGTTTGAGTTTAAAATAAATTTAAAGTTTATATTTACTTTTTCAGGTATTCAGCATAATTTTAGTCACCGACTTATGCCTTCCCTACATGTTTTAAGTGTGACGTTGGGAAACCATTGCCTTTTAATCTGATATATAGTGTGTAATGTGTTGGGTGGTACAGATTATTTAGTTAGACTGCAATCTCTGTAAAACGTTTAAGCTTGCAAAGAAGAATAGGCTTTTAGAAGTAGAACATATTAACTGTTAAGGGAAAAGCTTAGGGCCACAGCCATTAACTAGCTCACTAAAGGGAGAGCCCCACATGTCTCCTGAAGAAGATGATGTAACAGATGAAAACATTTCTGCTTTGCTTTATGACTTAAGTTAGTGAGTGGATTATTGATATTTTTAGTGCTGGTAGTGTATCTCTGTAGGTGGATTGGACACTCTAAATTGGCCCTAGGCATGAGTGCGTGCAAGTGTGTGCCTTCCATGGAAGGTTGGGTGCCGGGCTGGCAACTCGACACCGTAAAACTCTACTGCCAATCATGAGCGGACAGGTGATCCGCTGTGGCGACCCCTAACCGGGAAAAGCCAAAAGAAGAAGAAGTGTATCTTTACTACATGGCAGCACAGTGGTGCAGCAAGTGCATTGTCACCTCACAGCAAGAGGATTCCTGGTTCTATTCTCAGCTGGGATGCCTTGTGTGCAGAGTATGAACATTCTTCTCGTGTTTGCCTGTGTTTCCCCTGGGTGCTCTGCTTTCCTCCCACAAAGACATGCAGTAGGTGGATTGGACACTCTAAGTTAGACATAAGTGTGAGTGTGAGTGCAGGTTTGTGGTGTGGAAGAACCACAGTGGCAGGGCTAGCCACCTGGCAGTGTAAACCTTGGCTATAGATGATTGTCACTGTTGAAGTGACACCCTGACCCCATGTGCAAAAATGGGGAAAAAGGGGTTGTGGATCAATGGAGTGCATGTTTACAAATTCATTCTTTGATAATTTCATTGATAAAGGCTGGTTTTAGAAAGCACGTTGCAAATTAATGAGAAAAGCTCTAGATATACATGGGTAGTGCTAACACTTCATTTACTAATTTCAGTCATAATGGTTGGTTGTAGAAAAGCTGTTTTTACCTGTGACTGAAAATAATTCCTTGTTAAAACTAAAGCTTTGTATTCTATTTTTAAATTTTATGACATTTAAAAGAAGTGTGCAGAGCTTTAACTTCTATTGGGGTTGGTAATTCCCTTGCAATAGATATGAATTACTCCTTTGCTTAAGTTATTGAAGGAATTTTAGACGTTAAAGGAAACGCTTGTTAGTCTTTTGTTGTGAAAATCTTGAAATGTTTTATTGGTGTTCATTGCCAACTTATTTTGGAAGTCTAAGTGCCAGACTTTATTATAGCTGGTTTATTGGCCTGTTTAAGCTAGAGGGCCTGCCTTTCACGACATGAGAATGAGCATGTTGTCTGTATACATGATTATTGTAGGCAGACCTTTTTTAATGTGATCAATTAAGGAGGGAGAATAGGAACCAGCATGGGACTCCAGCTTTAAAAGACCCCCACCTCTGAGATGATGTTTGAGGAACCACAAGTATCTCTCCAGCAGATAGTATTCAGGCCATTTTAATTACCCATCTGCAAATTTCATAGACTTGAACTTTGCTGACAGTAACATATGATGAACCATTTAAAAGGCAGTTCACATGTTGATAAAGAGTGTCATATTAAGGAAGACTATAGCCATGTCTTAGTAGAGCCTACCTTGTAGAGCACTGTATAACAGAGAGGGTATTTAATCCTTTCCTAAATCCATACCGTGTCAGTGAAAATTGTCCATATTTATCAATATAGTCCATGATTTGAGTGTAAATAACCTGTTTGAATACTTTGGCAAGTGGGTTTGGGTTAGCAATTGATCTGAGTTCTTGTTGGTTAGCACAAGAGGAGACCACAGTTGTGGGATCTATTAAAGGATATTTAAATTATAGGGGAGCTATAATAGGCAAAGTGATAGATGGACCAACTACGACTGGCTCTTCATTTTAAGAAATAAAGAGTGTTGTGTAGATCTTTTTAGACAAATTGCTGATGTGAAATTAATCCATTGGTTTTCTAACACTGCAGTAGTAGTAACCTGTAATTAAAAGGGATTGCTGTGAAGAGAAAGTGTTGTAGTGGGTCAGTTTCAGGCATTTGTCCATACAGAGAGGTAGTATGCCCACTAACAGAGGTGAATACCTCATGATCTATTATTAAGCAGTAATTTATAAAACTACTCATAACTTTAGGTTCAGAAGGTGTCAGCAAAAGCTATAGTTTTGTTAATTTGGTTCTTTATGTAAAGATGAACAGGATGTGAATATTTTTTTCTGGTTTAACAATTTAAATGATGCTTTTGTTTGTAGCAGTATTAGTACGCAGTATTAGTATGCAGTTGGTCTACTGTCTTTGTTTACATTTTCTTCTTTTATGCTTAATAAGCAACCAAAAAGGATCTAATTGAAGTACTAACCTGTGTGCCAAACATGAAACATATAATATGTACAAGTCATTTGTATTCACTCCCTCTAACCGAATGCTCTGATATGTAATGCTTAAGTCAGAGACAAAGCTGTACTACTGACAATGTGATGCAGTCACTGAGTCATCACATGTACATATATTAAAAATTAAGAAATAAAACAAAGTTGGATTCTGTATTAGCTTAGTGTAAATAAGTATTAAGTATGGCAATCTAACATTTTAAAACAGCAAAAAAAAAAAGTTTGGCTTCTTTCATATTATTCTGCCAGTTCATAACTGCAAAACGTGATATTGTAAGTCCCGATCATTTTTTTTTTGGAGGTGGGTAATTATGTCACACACGTTTATATGTGGTCCTAATCCTTGGAACCTTTTTCTTCCTCCCCAGCTGGGGTCCCTATCTTCCTGAGAACTGATGTGTGCATCTACAGAAAAACAGCAGGGCCAGAGAACCACTACAGCAGCTTGCAGAGGTTGCCTAACTTGTGGTGGTGGATATATCCCCCTAGCCTACCAACAGTCTGTTGATAGGCTACTGTAAGCAATGGGGAGTAGACTCAGTGTCACATCCCCACCAGTATGACAAATACTCCCAGTTCTTCCCTCGTGCCTGGCCTGGCTGTTGTTAACATCATCAGCCTCTACCAGAGCCCAGAAAGTTTCCTGCTATAGCAGATCTCATCATGACCCTTTCTCCCTGGAAGTGAAGAAAGCAGGCATTCTCTACTCTCTGCTCCACCAGGTGCTAATGAAACTCTGGCCAACTGGGTCATAGTCAGGGCTTTAACCTACTAATCCAGCAGAACTCGCTAATTGAAAGCACTTTTACAGTGGAAAAGCCAAGAGGGGATATCCCAGCACCTTATTAGATCAAACAATAGGAGAGGTTAAACACAAAAGGAAAGAAGGTATTTTTGCACCACTATTAGGATGTATTGACAACATACCTAGGGGTAGAATAGGAAATGCAACTGAGACTTCTAATACCAACAGGTTTCAAAGAGCCTTTATTATACCCTATAATCTCAGCTTTTTTGATGTAAGTGCCATTATTAGACACAATTGGAATATTTTCAGAGTGGACATTGACATATTTCAGAAAACAGGGAATGAACCCACCATTGTTTATAAAAAGGACATGTGTTTTAAGTCTTTACTTGAAAAAAGTGACATGGGGCAACAGATGGTGGGATGCATAAGTGTGGGCATTGTCCATAATGCAGGTACATTTTAGAAGGAATAGAAGTCCGAATTGAAACCGGGGAATTAGTAAAAATACAAGACAAGTTCCACTGTTATAGCTCTGGTATAGTTTATTTTGCGGTCTGTCAAGAATGTTTGAGTTTTTATACAGGAAAAACAAAGGCTATGTTCAGGAACACAGTATACCAACATCGCGTCTATATCATATTATCGTACGATGTAAATAGCGAATGCTATTTCATCGTACAGATAATATCGAAACAACAAAATATCAAATAAACGGAACAGCAAATTTTTTTCTCAGGTAAAAAATTTGCTGCCCCGTAAAAAAATAAATAAATAAACTTAAACACAAATTTAAGTGTGGGGCTTCGCCCTCCATACCCTCTTATGTAGGGGACTGTGCCCCCCACCCCTCACCTACTTAAATATACCAACTACGAGATTGCACCATAGTGGAGGAAATGGCAAAGTCCTGAAGACAGCCTGCCAATTTTTTTCCCTGGGAAAAAATTCGATGTTCCGTGACTTTGCTATTTTGCCATTTCGACAGTATTGGATCGACTAAATAGCATTCGCTATTTAGTCCATTCGATAGCATCATATAGACCCCTAACATCCGTATGACTTATCCAGAGGAGAAGACAAGAATGCACTAGCGAGGCACATTCAGAAATTCCCCTTACACAGTTTTAAATTCACAGCAGTTGACAAGGTGGATATGGACCCAGGATGGGGACCTGCAGACATGTACTTGGAATATAAAGGGTTAAGATGGCAAATAAAGTACAATGGAGGTACCCCCAGGCCTCAATGCAACCATATCTATTAGTAGTGTACTGAAACTGAAATCAGAACAGTTTTTTTTAAAACATTGTGCAGTATTATTATGAATGGATTTATTCAGATTTTTATATAAGATGCAAATTATTTCTAACTTATAAATGCACATTATGTGTTCATTGTGTTTTATAAAGAAGGGGATGCAATATTTCTTTAAAATTGTGAAAGGTAGTATTTAACTATGACATGTGACGGAGTTTAATGTATAAAAAGTATGTGATTTTGAAATGATGTTATTCTGATGAAGTCAGAGTTACCACTGATGAAAGCGCTAAATCTTTGTACATTAAAGTGTTCCTGAAGGTTTGCATCTATCACTTTTTTGTTTTATTCTAAGTTTGGTGTTCATCAATAGTTTTATCAGTTTGTTGGAAAAGCCACCTTATATACACAATGCGAGGCTGTTCCCTCACATCCCCACACTATATGTGCCGGAAGGGGCAGCGCCACTCACATCCCTGCTGGGGGTAAACTACTTACATTCCTGCTGTATATGTGTATTATAAGGGCTGTGCCACTCACATCCCTGCTGTATATGTATATTACAAGGGCTGTGCCACTCACATCCCTTCTGTATATGTGTATTACAAGGGGCTGCACCACTCACATCCTTCCTGTATATGTGTATTACAAGGGGCTGTGCCACTCACACCCCTGCTGCATATGTGTATTACATGGGGCTGTGCCACTCACACCCCTGCTGCATATGTGTATTACAAGAGGCTGCATCACTCACATCCCTGCTGTATGTGTGTATTACAAGGGACTGTGCCACTCACATCCCTGTTGTATATGTGTATTACAAGGGGCTGTGCCACTCAAATCCCTGGTGTGCATGTGTATTACAAGGGGCTGCACCACTCACATCTCTGCCTTATTTGAATGTTACAAGGGGTGTGCAACTCGCACCCCTGCTGTATATGTGTATTACAAGGGGCTGCACCACTCACACCCCTGCAGTACATGCGTATTACAAGGGGCTGCACCACTCACTTCCCTGTAGTACATGTGTATTACAAGGGGCTGCACCACTCACATTCCTGTAGTACATGTGTATTACAAGGGGCTGCGCCATTCACATCTCTGCTCTGTATGTGTATTACAAGGAACTGTGCCACTCACATCATTGCTGTACATTTATGTTACAAGGGGTGCGCCACTCACATCCCATCTTTATATGTATATTACAAGGGATGCACCACTCACATGCCTGCTATGTGTATTACAAAGGACTGCACCACTGACATGTCTGCTGTCTATGTGTATTACAAGGGACTGCGCCATTCACATCCCTGCTATATATGTGTATTACAATGGGCTGCAACACTCACATCCCTGCTGTATATGTTTATTACAAGGATCTGCACCTCTCACATCCCTCCCGTAAATGTGTATTACAAGGGGCTCCACACTTACATCCCTCCTGTAAATATGTATTACAAGGGGCTGCTTCACTCACATCGCTGCTGTACCTGTGTTTTACAATGGCTGTGCCACTCGCACCCCTGCTGTATATGTGTATTACAAGAGTCTGTGCCACTGACATCTCTGCTTTATATGTGTATTACAAGGGGCTGCACCACTCTCATCCCTGCTGTATTTGTGTATTACAAGGGTCTGCACCACTCACATCCCTGCTGTACATGTGTATTACAAAGGGCTGCACCACTCACATGCCTGCTATATATGTGTACTCCAAGGAGCTGCGCCACTCGCATCCCTGCTGTATATGTGTATTACAAGGGGCTGCACATCTCACATGCCTGCTATAAATAAATAAATAAATAAATATATATATATATATATATATATATATATATATATATATATATATATATATGTATATGTGTGTGTGTGTGTGTGTGTATTACAAGGAGCTACTCCACTTTCATCCCTTCTGTATATGTATATTATAAGGGACTGCACCATTCATCCTTGCTCTATGTGTATTACATGGGGCTGTGCCACTCACATCCCTGGTGTGTGTGTGTGTATTACAAGGGGCTGTGCCACTCACATCTCTGCAGTACATGTGTATTAAAAGGGGCTGTACCACTGACAGCTCTGCTGTACATGTGTATTACAAGTGGCTGCAGCATTCACATCCCTGCTGTATATGTTTATTATAAGGGGCTGAGCCACTCTCATCCTTGCTGTATATGTGAATTACAAGGGGCTGTGCCAGTTACCCCCCTGCTGTACAGGTATATTACAAGGGGTAACGCCACTCACACCCCTGCTGCATATCTGCATTGCAAGAGGCTGCACCATTCACATCTCTTCTGTATATGTATATTACAAGGTGCTGTGCCACTCACATTCCTTCTGTGTATTACAAGACACCGCACCACTCACATCCTTGCTGTATATGTGTATTATAAGGGGCTGCACCTTTCACATCCCTACTGTATATGTGTATTACAAGGGGCTGTGCCACTCACATTCCTGCTGTATATGTGTATTACAATGGGCTGCTCCACTCACATTCCTGCTGTATATGTGTATCACATGGGGCTACACCACTCACATCCCTGTTGTAAATGCGTATTGCAGGTGCCTGCTGTAAATGTGTGTTACAAGAGGCTGCACCATTCACATCCCTGCTGTTCATGTATATTGCAAGGGCTGCACCACTCACATCCTTGCTGTATATGTGTATTACAAGGGGCTGCACCTTTCACATCCCTACTGTATATGTGTATTACAAGGGGCTGCGCCACTCACATTCCTGCTGTATATGTGTATTACAATGGGCTGCTCCACTCACATTCCTGCTGTATATCTGTATTACATGGGGCTACGCCACTCACATCCCTGTTGTAAATGCGTATTGCAGGTGTATGCTGCCAATGTGTGTTACAAGAGGCTGCACCATTCACATCCCTGCTGTACATGTATATTACAAGGGCTGCACCACTCACATCCCCACTGTATATGTGTATTACAAGAGGCTGTACCCTCACATCCCTACTGTATAGGTGTATTTCAAGGGGCTGTGCTCTCACATCTCTGCTGTATAGGTGTATTACAAGGGGCTACACCCTTATATCCTAGCTGTATAGGTGTATTACAAGGGGCTGTGCTACCCACACCCCCACTGCACATGTATATTACAAGGGGCTGTGCCACTTACATCCCCTCTGTATATTTGTATTACAAGGGACTGCAACACTCGCATCCCTGCTGTATATGTGTATTAAAAGGGGCTGCTCGCATCTCTGCTGTAAATGTGTATTAAAAGAGGCTGCTCCCTCACATCCCTGCAGTATAGCTGTATTACAAGGGGCTGCACCACTAACATCCCTGCTATATATGTGTATTACAAGGGGTGCACCATTCACATCCCTGTGTGCATGTGTATTACAAGGGGCTGCCCACTCACACCCCTACTGTACATTTGTATTACAAGGGGCTCCACCACTCACATCCTTGCTGTACATGTGTACTACAAGGGGCTGCTCCACTCAACATCTCTGATGTATATGTATATTACAAGGGGCTGTGACACCTGCATCCCTGCTGTACATGTTTATTACAAGGGGGTGTGCCACCCACACCCCTGCTGTATATTTGTATTATAAGGGGCTGCACCACTCACATCCCTTACGTATATGTGTATTACAAGGGGCTGCACCACTCGCATCTCTGCTGTACATGTGTATTACAAGGGGCTGCACCCCCCTATCCCTGCTGTACATGTGTATTACAAGGTTTTGCACCACTCACATTCCTGCTGTATATGCGTATTACAACAGGCTGTGCCACTCACACTCCTGCTGGAAATCTGTATTACAATGGGCTGTGCTACTCACATCCCTGCTGGACATGTGCATTACTAGGGTTTGCACCACTCACATCCCTTCTGTACATGTGTGTTACAGGGGGCTGCACCACTTACCTCCCTGCTGTACATGTGTATTGCAAGGGGTTGCGCCACTCACGTGCTGGTTGTACATGTCTATTACATGGGGCTGCACCACTCACCTCCCTGCTGTAAATGTGTATTGCAAGGGAAAACACCAATCACATGGCTGCTGTACACATGTATTGCAAGGGGCAGCGCCACTCACATCCCTGCTGTACTTGTGTATTGCAGGGGGCTCTGCCACTCACATCCCTGCTGTACATGTGTATTACAGGGAGCTGCACCACTCACATCCCTGCTGTACATGTGTGTTACAAGGGCCTGCGCCACTCAAGTCCCTGCTGTACATTTGTGTTACAATGGGCTGTGCCACTCACATCCCCACTATATATGTGTATCACAAGTGGCTGCACCAGTCACATCCCTAGTGTATATGTGTATTAGAAGGCACTGTGCCACTCAGATCCCTGCTGTATATGCGTATTACAACTGGCTGTGCCACTCACACTTCTGCTGTACATCTGTATTACAATGGGCTGTGCTACTCACATCCCTGCTGGACATGTGCATTACTAGGGTTTGCACCACTCACATCCTTTCTGTACATGTGTGTTACAGGGGGCTGCACCACTTACCTCCCTGCTGTACATGTGCATTGCAAGGGGTTGCGCCACTCATGTGCTGGTTGTACATGTCTATTACATGGGGCTGCACCACTCACCTCCCTGCTGTAAATGTGTATTGCAAGGGGCTACGCCACTCACATCCTTGCTGTATATGTGTATCTGAGGGGGCTGCCCTACTCACATCCTTGCTCGATATGAATATCATGAGTGGTTGCAATCCTAATATCCTTGCTTTAGATGAATATCCTGAGAGGTTGTGATGCTGACATCCCTGTTGTGTGTGTTTCACAAGGGGTTGCGGCTCCCTCATCTCTGATATTTATGTATGTATGTATGTATGTATATCATGATGGGCTGTGCCACTCACATCCTGCTACATTTCTAAATAGTGTGTGTATGTGTGTGTGTGTCTGTGTGCGTGCGTGTGTGTGTGTGTGTGTGTGTGTGTGTGTGTGTGTGTGTGTGTATGTAGATAAATATATTTGTCTGTGAGTGTGTGTATGCATATATATATTTATATATATATATGTGTGTGTGTGTGCATATAACTATATATGTGTGTGTGTGTGTGTGTGTGTGTGTGTAATATATATAGGTGACTCTGTAGTCAGGCACACTGATGTCCCACACTCACCAAGCTAAACAAGGAGAAGTTACTGTCAGCTGCCTGTTGGGTGCCAGGATCCGCCACATAATGCACGCACTCAGGTCACTCCACAACAAGTACAAATACGACTCTGTCATTGTCAATGTTGGTGTGAATGACCTGAGACTTACCTCCCTGGACTAAATGAAAAGAGACATGGAGGAGCTCTCGGATCTTGTAGCCCAGGCAGGTATGACCCTAGCCCTGAGTAGTATCCCGCCATCGCCCAGAATGATACCACAGTACAAGGACAAAATGATTGACTTCAACAATTGTCTAAGCTTCTGTTGTCATTCTGTGGGGATCCAGTATCTGTCTGCCTGGGACAACATGTTTGACAGACCATGATGCTTTGCCAGAGATTGCCTGTACCTGTTGCCCCTGGGATTCCGGATACTGGCTAAGGCTCTTGCCACCCCTAAAGTGCCTTTTTTAGGCAAGGTTCAAGTGCTAAATTCACCATTGTAACAGGTACAAGCAAGCAAACTCTGAGGGTAATGCTACTCAGTGCTAGAAGTCTAAATATCAGAATGCACTCCCTCAAGGCACTTGTTAAAATGGTGAACATTGACATCTGTGCAGTGACAGAGTCCTGGATCAAGGCTCTAGAGAGCAGCCCTGCATTACCAGGCTATAATTCATACCACACCTTTCAGCCATCTAACCTGGACTGAAACACTAAAGGTCGAGGCATGTCCATATTCATTAAGGATATCCACACCTCCAGGCTAGTTGTTCAACATAATGCATCTGAAATTATCCAAGTGCAACTAACACTGGGCAAGACTGCAACCCAGGTTGTAGCTTGTTACCATGCCCCAGGATTTTCACTCTTCATTTCTTAAGATAATGGAAAATATTAAGGTAGAACCCAATACCTTAATTATGGGAGATTTCAACTACCCCACCATCAACTGGGAAAACTACTTGTGTACCAACTCATTCGCTCAAACTTTTCTGGAATTCATATATTCCAATGCCTTGGATCAGCTTGTCCACACCCCCAGCAGGGGCAGCAATATCCTGGACCTGGTCATTACCAATATGGGTAACCAGTGTTCCACTCCAGAGGTCAATTCCTTGCAGGTCAGATCTGACCACACGCTAATCTCCCTAGACATCCATATCCCACCCCCACCCCCATTAAGGAATCCACCGTGAAAAACTACTCCAAAGCCAACTTCATGCTTCTTAAGACAGAATGGGCAAACATCATGACACCCATGCAGACGGAAAATAGAGGTACGACTGCTGAATCTTACACAAATGCACTGTATAAGCACATACATGAGTGCATGGATTGTGCCATCCCCAACAGAACCAAGATGCTATCCTCCAAAAAAAGGAAGCCAATCTGGTGATCCCCTGCCATAAACAAACTACAACAGAAGGAAGAAGCTGTTGCAAAAAAAGAGTAAACCCCCAACATTGGAGGAACTCCCTGGTCAGCCTCAGCAAGAAGCTGAGATCCCTCATAAAATCCTCCAAAGCCAGTTATGAAAATAAAATTGCTACTGATTCCAAAGACAATCACAAAGCATTCTACAGCTATGTCAAGAATCTCAATGGCAACACTCAGATCTGCTCTGAGCTACAGCACAATGGCACTAAATATACAGAACCAACCGATATTGCCAACATCCTGGCATATAGGTTCAGTGCTAACTTTACCCTCCTCTCACCCTCCAAAGGGCCCATCTTAATACCGGAATAATACAAAGCCCCTGTAATCATGGATGAACAAGTAAAGCCACACTCTCCAAAGCCAAGAACACAGCATCCATGGGACCAGACAAAATCCCAGGCTGCTTACTGCACGAACAACAGAACAAACTGGCACCCCACCTAAGTACCATGTTCAGTCATAGCCTCACCTCAGGCTATGTGCCTATTGAACGGCGCACAGCGACCATTATCCCACTCCACAAAGGGGGTGCCACCACGGACGCTGGAAACTACTGCCCCATTAGCCCAATGAGCCTGGTCTGCAAGGCCATGGAATTTATCATCTTGGAGCTTATAAACAAAGACTTATGTAACCGCCAAACCCTGCACCCCACTCAGTTTGGGTTTGTAAACGGTAGATCATGTCTACTAAACCTGATTGACTTCTTTGATGCAGTCACTAGAGCCGTAGATGAGGGCAAGGTAGTGCATAGAGCCTGACTTGACCTTGGCAAGGCTTTTGATACCATCCTCCACTCTGGAATTATAGATATACTCACTAAACTGGGCATAACTCCCAGTGTCACATGATGGGTGGCCAACTAGCTTACTGACAGAACCCACACAGTAAAAGTAGCTGACTCCAAGTCCGACTTCAGACCAATGAAGAGTGGAGTACCAAAGGGTTCAGTCCTGGGTCCTGTCCTGCTCAGCATCTACTTCTCTGAAGTGCAGGCCAACACAGAAGGTCTTTGGCTAACAAAGTTCGCAGATGACTGCAAACTGAGAGCCATAATAGAATCACCTAATGATGTAGACATTCTACAAAAGGGCCTCACAGAGACAGATGCTTGGTGTCAAAGTCATGGCCTCAAGCTCAATGTCAAGAAGTACATTGTCATCCCCTTTGGGAAAAACTTGATACCCATGAACTACCACATAGGCGGTAGCTCACTAAACACGGAAAGTGTGATGAGACCTTGGGACACAGGTGGACAGTAGTTTCTCCTTTGATAATCACATCGCCACAGTAGTCAGAAAATCCTTCTACGTGGCACACCTCATCACAAAAGGGTTCTCTAGAAAAAATAAGATCATTGTTCCTCTCTACTCATCCCTCATCAGACCCATTATAGAGTACAATGCCCCATTTGTCATGTATCTCACACGACACCTAAAACAATTGGAAAGGCCACAGAAATACCTCACTAAGAGGATTACCGGCCTCAAACAGATGCCATATCTGCAGACCGTCTCAAAAAACTCCAGCTCTACTCCGTCGCACATTGCCTACTCAGAGGCGATCTCTGCCTAACATACAAAGATATGTCAAACCCAGAGCTGTTGGACATGCTACACTTAAAGAAATCCCAATCTCTCTGAACCATACGCTCCAGGGACCTAAACCTTGTCACCACAATAAACAGAACATGCTGGAGGGATAGACTCTTGTCCCAGAGACTTCCCATACTCTGGAACAAACTACCCATTCATGTCGAGCAAAGCTCCTCATTGGCCCTCTTTAAGAAAAATCTTGATGACTGGATGCTTGACAGGGGTACAGAAAATAATTTTCTTAGGTGGCGAAAGCCAGGGAACCTTTTGTAGCCTACTACCTACCTATGAACCTATACATATATATATATATATATATATATATATATATATATATATATATATATATATATATATATATATATATATGTTAGATATAGATATATATATAGATAGAGAGATAGAGTTTACATATATTTATAAATATGCACATACTCTGATTTGTTGTAGGGTCACTTTACGTGTGTCTGAGATTTAAATTAATGTTGTGTTAGTACTATCTCTCAGTGCTTCATGAATATTAAGCTGCATTTTTCCATGATCTCTGACATGGATTGCAGAATGAAAGGCCAAGTTCTTCATCCTCTAAGCTTTCATTTCAGTGAATGTACAAATGTCTGCTGGCATGCAGCTCTGCCTAAATGTCTTGATCTGAAGTATTTGTCTTAAGGATGAAGTATTCATCCTGGAATAAGGTGTTTTAACATTTTCTTGCAGTATCCTTTTCAGTGAGCAAAATGCTCTATCCTCATCATCAATTAAAGTGTAAACATGTATTTAATCCAAAAAATTCAGAAGATGTACTCATTAACATAGCTAATTCCAATGCTTGTATTCTTACTCTGTGCATAAATTTAGGATACCATTTACTGCCTGTTGCCTCATTCACTGGCTGTGCATTTTTAGATTGATGTTATTCAGTTCCTAGTCAAGCAAATTATTTTTTTTCACTATTACTTATAGATAGACTTCACTAATGCTGTTATACCACCTGAAAACATATCCAATAGCTACTGTAGGCTGTTAATACATTTTCAGCTGAAGAAAAAGATACAAGTCTGTGAAAGGTCCTATTCGGCCTCAAAAAAATATCCCACACTCAATACAGTACCAGACATTATTACACGGATGGGGATTTATTTGCTGGTTAGGTGCAACTAGTTTTCAGATTGATTACCAGGTAGTCCTGCTGGAGCAACATAACCCCTTTTCAGGGAAGACCCGAAAAAACAAAACCCCTTCAGTAAAAATAAAGTTGTTCGACAAAGATGACAGAAAATGAATACATATAAATTATAAGGCAATAATAGGATCATAGACATACAGAGATAACCTACAGCGTGTATAAAATTTACACACACACACCAAATCAGACTGCAGTAATAGTGATCATCATAAGGTTATACGAACATATGCTGAATCTGTTAGTGTAAGATGTCCTGTCTTTTTCAGTCTGTGTCTGTATTTATAAAATAAAACACAGACCCCCCCCAGTTAATTGACAGCTTCATTTTTTATCTCTTTTCATAGGAAGTGCTTTATATCTGTCCATACACATTTTGAAATGTTTTATTGTTTTTGATTCTACTACTGCTACTTCAGAAATCAGATCCAGTTGTCCATGCCCTTTCTGTGAAATACTACTTCCTTTTTTACTCCCCAGAGTTATTTACCATGTAACTTCCAGTTGTGTCATTTGTTCCCATAGATCTGTGTATTTGAAAATTACACACTTAAGCTGTAATGAGTTGAGTGTATTTATACAAGCTACTCGCGGTAGTGGTGCTGCGGTAGCGTTGTCACCTAACAACAAGACGTTGTCCCATTCGATTCTCAGTTAGAGCGTCTTCTGTGTGGAGGCATGCGTGAATGGGCGTGCCTTCATTGAAGGTTGTGCGTCAGGGCTGGTAACTCGGCACGTAAAAATCCACTACCAAACATTAGCGGACCGGAGTTCCACTGTGGAGATCTCTAACCGGGATAAGCCGAAAGACACAACAACTTAACATGTTTCTTTGTGCTTCAGATGTAACAAATGCCTATACTACATTGTTGTATACTTTTACTCTTCAGTGTATTATTTGTAGATATGATTCCCTGGGACATGTTTCTGACAGGTTCTGTTGTCCATTGAGAACTGCATCTCCCAAAAATGGTTTATATTCCACAGTGAATGTACAAAACTGCATTTAAAAGATTAATCATGTCAAACATCAGTTTGTAGTGTTTTATGTTGAGAGATAAGCCTCCACTTACCACTGCGTCCTACACCTCCTTCTACTTAATGTAATCACCTCTAGGACTGCCAGTACTTTGAGAAGGGGTAAATACTTGCATTTTTGCACAAAAAATGAGTAAATAAATTCAAGTAGCTGTGTTCATTCTTTAATGACTTTGGAGAAAAGAACCATTCTTGAAACATTATGCTGAGGCTGGTATGATTCAGGCATGTGTTTTAACAGGAGACATGACTTGCGCACGTCTCAAGTCCAGTGGGGGCATAAACACCCACTCAAGATATCTTCTTCTCTTTTGCATCATAAATAGCACATGTTAGAGGGATAGTTATATATCACAGATAATACCACTTCTATGGAATCATCTTCCTTTCCATATTAAGCATAACAGTTGTCTTACACTAGTCAAATGCAGTCTGGATAAATGTATGTGTAACCACAAATTCATCTGTGATTTAACACCCCTGTCCCATCATGGATAAGGGCAACATGTAAAAATGTTCTGCTCGCCTGTGGGTTATAAATGCTTGAAATATAACCAATGCCTCCACAGTGAGAGTAACCCAGTCACATAAATTAACCCATAAATAAGAGACATTTCAAAATTCCCAGTGCAAATTCATTTCCGAGTAGTTGTGGCATTGTGTATTGTGTATTGATGTCATATTTATTTATTTATTTTGTTGGCAAGGTTGTAATTGACCTAGAATGATGCTTATTTCATATCATCTTAAATATCAGATATAATTATGAGATCAGTGTAATTTTCTTAATTATGAGATCAGTGTAATTTTCTTGTTTAACATGCAGGGGAGCTTTCTTAATGCCTAGAAAAGCAGAATTTGAAAAATGAGTCAATCCAGCAAGGTCAGAAGAAGAAATATGTTTGGGTACTGAAGCAGGATAAAAAAATGATGGCTTTTTTTAAATGAAAAAAGCAGTAATAATTGAGGAACGCCAGGCTTATTGTTAATATCCAAGAACAATCCACATGTGTGGAGACAGAGCTAAAGTAATGAAGAATTGAATGATCATCGTGGTTTGCTGTGACCACCCACCCAGCTGCAGTTTTTGTTCTGGCAACCCATGACAGATTGGCGCATCATTTCATTAGTTTTGTATAGCGCTGCTTCTCTCTTCAGTTTAGAAGATAAATCATGTTCTCTCCTCTCCCTACAGCATACTTCTCAGTATTTATGAAGGCAGGAGAGCAAGTTAATACAAATTAGGAATCCTTCTGTAGTTTCTTCCAAAAAGTTTTTCTTTTTTCATCCATGGGTCTGGTATCATCTGTGATAAGTGGCTGATTTGCTTTATTGCAGCTTCCTTGTAGTGATATTGTTATGCCCAACTCAGAAATAATTTTGTTGCTCTTTTTGATTCATTCAAAGTAGTAGTTAAATAAAATTGAGAATAGTTGTCAGTAGCATTCTCTTTTGACATTTTGGAGACTGCTATCTAGATAGGAATGGTTTGACAATGATTTTTATGTAAGCTCTGGCTTTCAGTAGGTTCCAGTTTATTTGACAAAAATGCATTTCTATAAAGTAGATATTTGTGTAACCGTGTTTAGGATGTGATCTTTAGAAGTTTTGAATTTTAAGGGAGCAGGAGAGTTAAATGTGTTCCATCTCAAACCATGTTCACATACTTCCATTTAGTCTGTTGCTGAGTTGTTGTGTTGCGTGTAATAAGATATAAATATAAACAATAATTGGAAGAGACAACGGTCGCAGAGTCATTTCTTCTTTTATAGTATTGAGCTTGGGAAGCCCAGCTGAGATGTAAAAAATGCCTTGCACTAGTGTCCCGCTTCAGTGCAATTTAGATAGTGGTAACAGGGGATGAGGTGGTGTCGCAGGATTAGTGCTGTGATAAAGGAAGGATAGGAAATCAATCCGATTTAAACAGTGACCTGAAACTTCACCTAGAATTTTGGTGGTTTCTTGACTCTCAGTTTTGTGCCCCCATCCCATCTGTATTGAATACTGGAATGCTGAATGAAAAATACAGTATTAGCACATAATGTTGCCACCTAATTTGTGCTGTTTTATCTGTTATTGTTGCATTTTTGTTCATTTTTAAATATATTGTACTGCCAGTTCCAACTGTTTGAAATAAGCTGCTTGCATTGCATGGCTGCTACTGAGTCATCACTGAGCCATTCTGTGCATTACTTAAATAAATGTATATTTTTTGTAATGCTGGTGTAGCTCCATATAACTGCAGAAAAGCTTGTATAATCAGAGTTGGAGAGAAGGGTAGGATTCAAGCTACCCATCGCTATATTTTATTGCCTTCCATTATTCTTCACCACATCCTTACTGTCATTTGAGCATGTCTAGCCTTCATTTGTTTTCTTAAAACCTGCAGTACATGTAATACATGTATCACACTGTGAAAACGTTTATACCCAATGAAAATGAGAAGCTGAACATGCTCAGACATGTTAACAGATCAGAGGTGATATGCTTGAAAAATGCATGCATTGCTACAATCATTGGTGTATGTGTGTGTGTGTGTCGGGGGGGTGTATATATGTGTGTATGTACACACACAGCCCTGTATGAATGTACCCTAGTGGTTCACTACTATGTGTTTGAGAGTTAAATGTTTGGAATATTTTGGCCTACTGCTTGGTACATTGACAAATCGTACTGGAATACAGTAAGGATTGCACAACACTAGATATTAAGATTGCACAACACTAGATATCAAGACATTTGTCTCTTTCTCCACTAGTGTGCAGTCTTACAGTTCATCTCTATGTAGAAATACAGAGGTTTAAGATTTGGAGTGGGGTTGAGTAATATACAAATGGTGGATATGGAATTGATTAAAGTTCCAAGTCCTGGTCATCTCATAACCATATAGCTGCACTGGAGCTTGATCAGACAGCATATGGATGATGGCAGCCCAGTCATACATCTTTAGTTCATAGTGCCCCTACACACTGACATAGTGGTACGTCTACTAGAGGGAATTACAACTGTGATGGATATCTTCACCAAGTTTATTTTCCTGGCATTAGTCATTGCCTTGACCACAGAGCATGGAAAAACTGACCATGCACCGCTATTCATCTGTGTCATCATTTCTGTTGGTAGGGGACATAGGTCTGTTATCGTACGTGTGAACTCTGTACAGCACAAGCGTGCCACAGTATGTCCAACAACACAGAAAAAAGCCAGATAACATGGAAAGTCGGCAGGCTGTCCGTGTAGTTACGATGAATCTTTGATTGAAGTGGACATGACATCCATGGCTCTGGCTAACTGTACTATGACATTGTTAGAAAGTTCTATATATAGTTTGTATGTCAGTGCAAGCTAATAATAGATATCAGTAGGACTTGCTTGGATATACTGTGAGCATGTCATGTGCTGATGCATGGCGAAGTTGAGGGTTGAGGGATTTGTGGTGCTACCTTTATTTTTAATCTTTATCTATCTATCTATTTATCTGTCTATTTATCTATCCATTAACTGGATTAGTCCCATTCAGGAGAGACCAGAGGTGGTATTTATACTACTAGGGAAAATTTGGGCAGGGCATTTGGGAACTTCCCCTTCTTTTCTAAGGTGCCGTGAGATCTTTTAAATCCAACTGAGTTACCACCAATTCATGCATATGGGGCCTCGTTTAACATCTCATCGGATGGCACACTCAGAAATGCAGCACCCCCCCACACACACACGCACACACACCCTTTGATAGTTTTGTTCTTACGTAGAATTTAGGCAGCTTTCCTCTGGCAGCAGTCATATACTTGCACTATATGTACTCTGTTTGCGTGGGCTATCATTTTGTTATATGGGCTTTCATTCTGGGAATCAGTGGAGTTTGTAGGTTTACCTTCAGGTGCTTTAATGTCATTCTCTCTCACAAACATGCCACATAGTTGTACAAAACAACTGATTTGTGTGTCTGCCCTCTGTGTTCAAGCTAACATTTGGGTAGGTATGTGCATAATCTGACATTTGGGTGATTCTTTTTACTTCATCATAGTAATGCCCAGGTCATGTAGTAAACATTGTATGCACAGCCAATTTATGGGATCATGTGCAGTGTTTGTGAATTTACTATTTGCAGCTGAAGGTAGGCAAAACTTATACTGTAAAATGGGCAAACATTAAGCAAAACAGTATGATAGTAGGGCTGGTTTAATGCAGATATCAAGAGAATCTTATCACTAAAATCACATGCAAGCTTTTCCATGAATTACAAGTGTCTCACTGAGGTAACTGCTGTACTGAAATGCAACTAAGATAGCAGTTTTAGACTTTGTTGTAGAATTTATTGTATTTTTATGTACTGATTTTTTTTTTTATTCTGTTTGTTAACTGGTATAGTTCTAATGAGCTAGTACAACCCCTTTTCAGTGGAGGCGAAATGTGAAATACTTAATTGCTAAAATAGTAAGTATATAACATATATATATATATATATATATATATATATGTGTGTGTGTGTGTGTGTGTGTATATATATATATATATATATATATATATATATATATATATATACATACACACACACACACACGTGTCTATATATATATATATATATATATATATATATATATGCACATGCACCATCACACACTATTGCAGGCATTGTTCACAGCAAGGTATGGCACTTCTTACAGAGATAACAATACAATGATAATAACAGAACACACACACACACACACACTATGAAGTGTAGAAAACTCAGAAGAGAGAATCTCAAATGGTATTAAAAAAAGGAAGAGCATCACAAAACACTGAATCACTCATAAGAGTAAGTCACAAAGCATTGAATACTTCTTTTCCACAAAAACAAGCCATATATCATCAAACCCCAGCTACAAAACTGAGATCAAGTGTTGCCTTTGTAGTGATACTGTTAGGCAAAGGTTTGTAGTTAGGTAATGTGTATGGTCGGGGTTACGTTAAGGTTTGCACACATGAAAAAGGTGAGGGGGGGTGTTGATCCCTTGTCCTACATCTTACTCGTGTGCTAACCCTAAGCCTACCCACTCATTGCTTCAATGGGAGAATGCTGCTAAGAAATGTAAGACATATTGACTTTTATTCTTAATTGTAAATGCTATGTCTAATTCCTTTCTCTTTAACAATTTAATTTAAGTCCTACTTGCTTCAGCCCTTGTACCCAATGGCATAGTTAATACATGACAAGAGGGGCAACTGCCCCCAGGTGCAAAATTATTTGGTGAAGCAGTTGACCATCATAGTCATGGACAGCGGAGTGGTGCAGCGGTATCATTGCCACCTCACAGCAAGAGGTTCTCCGGCTCAATTCTTGGCTGGGATGCCTTCTGTGTGGAATCTGCATGTCTTCCCTGCATTCATGTGGGTTTTTTCCAGGTACTCCGGTTTCCTCCCACGTCACAAAGACATGCATCTGTAGTGTTTCTCCCCAGGCCGCTGCTGAAAACTGGCTTTATTCCAAGTCAGACTTTCCTGGTAAACAGTTGTTAAATAAAAACATAAATCACTCAACTTTTTGGAAAAGTACCAGCTTTAAAAATCCGGTATTGCATTTATAGGTTCATAGGTTCATACTAGGCTATCTGCCCTAGGGCATTTATAAGCCTAGCCAGAGTGTGTGTGGCTTTCACCACCCCTTAGGATGAGAATACTATACCCATTAGTTTGCTGTGCCTCTGTCCAGCAGTGACACAGAGATGATTCCCGGGGTAAACCTACGATCTCCCATCCACTCGTCAAGATTTCTCTTGAACAGAGTCAGTGAGGGGCTCTGCCTCACATGGACTGGGATTCTGTTCCATAGTGTAGGGAGTCTCTGGGTGATGAATCTGTCCCTCTAGCACGTCCTATTTATATCCGTGTTGAGGTTTAAGTCTCTTGCTCTCGTGGCTCTGGTGGATTTGGATTTTTGAGGTGGAGCATGTCCATTAATTCCGGGTTGGACATGGCCTTGTATGTCAGGCACAGATCACCTCTGAGCAGACGGTATGCGACTGAATAGAGCTGGAGTTTCTTCAGTCGGGCATCGTATGACATATGTTTGAGCCCCTTTATCCTTTTGGTGAGGAACTTTTGGGGTCTTTCCAACTACTGCAGGTGTCGGGTAAGGTACATTCGAATGGGGCGTTGTACTCAATCATTGGTCTGATAAGTGAAGAGTACAGGGGTACAATGACCTCTCCTGATCTCGATGTGAATCCCTTCATGATCAGGTGGGCAATGTAGAAGGTCTTCCTAACCACTTTGGCAATGTGAGTGTCAAAGAGAGGTTACTGTCAACTTGGGTCCCCAGGTCCCTGATAACTTCTTCCGTGTTTAATGGATTACCACCTGTGTGGTAATTAGGGGTTACCTTGTTTTTCCCAAAGGGTATGACTATACATTTTTTGGCATTTAGCTTAAGGCCATGGCTCTGGCACCAGTTATCCATTTCTATGAGACCTCTCTGGAGGATGTCTGTGTCTGATGGAGTGTCAATTATGGTGCCCAGTTTGCAGTCATCTGCAAATTTTGTCAGCCACAATCCCCCTATGTTTGCCTGCACTTCAGAAAAATAAATGCCGAACAAGAGGGGGCCCAGGACTGAGCCCTGTGGGACACCGCTCGTGACCGGCTTAGAGTCTGACATGGCACCAGCCACTCTAACCCTGTGTGTTCTGTCCTTGAGCCAGTTTGCAACCCATCTTGTGACATATGGGTTTACATCTAAGCTGGTGAGCTTTTCTATGATGCCCGAGTGGGGTATTGTGTCGATGGCCAAACCTTAGTGCTGTAGCCCTCCGTGTGGGGTCTAATTTGTAGCAACTGCTTGCGACATTTTAAAAGTAAAATATGTATGTGTGTGTGTGTGTGTGTGTGTGTGTGTGTATATATATATATATATATATATATATATGTGTGTGTGTGTGTGTGTATATATATATATATCTACACACACACGCGTGCACACGCACACACACACACACACACACCACCAGATTTCAGATTCTATCTACTCTTATTATATTGCTCACAAAATTTCACCAACTTACGCAAAACCGACTTCCAGAACCTTGAATTGTGCTAAAACAAAATAGCTAAGTTTGCAGCAAATCTCCCTCATAAAGCTCATCACTGCACTGCTCTTAAACAACTAAACTGGCTCGAACTCCCAAACCTCTTAACATTAAACCAACTTACCCTCACCCACAAAATTATTCAAAACCCAAATAACTGCCCTGCAATTTTACCCTGGTCCAACTACATGTCAGCAGCAGACACCTCAGGTCTACCAGCAGACCACTGGTCAAAATTACACAGTCTCATGACACCCACAGAGACTCCCTCTACTCAAACAAAATTGCTAAGTACTGGAACCTCCCTTCCACTAAAAATTCAAAGCACTCTCTCCTATCCTGCTTTTAAATCAGTACTAAAAGAACACCTTAGAAACAACTGTATTTGCCACGGCTGCTCCTGGTTAAATGCTAAATGCTAATGTTTTCTGCACTACCTTGCCCTTTCCCATACATACAGACCAGAGCTCTTTCTCTCTTCATGCATCAGTGTTGGTCCACTCCTGCTTCAAATCCTTTCTTTTACTTTCACTTCTGCATTCTTCTTTGTCTTGCCCTTTTCTACTCACTAATAACTTTCTCACAATTGTATCTAATAAACAGCTATCTGTCTTCTCTCACTGCTTATTCAATCTATATTCTTTGATAAGTCTTGAGTTCCATATGTAAGTTATTAATTAGCTCAAATACTGAAAATGCTGTTCTATACTGTTGAATCTATTTTAATATGCATTGTTTCATGTTTGTTTCAGTCCACTGTCTATTTTGTACTGTATTTCTCCCCAGGTCTCTGCTGAAAACGGGCTTTCAGCCTATTCGGACACTACCTGGTAAACAAATGTAATATATATATATATATATATATATATATATATATATATATATATATATATATATGCTGTTGCGTCTTTCAGCTTTTCCCGGTTAGGGGTCGCCACAGTAGAACTCCGGTCTGCTAATGATTGGTAGTTGATTTTTACGTGCCGAGTTACCAGCCCTGATGCACAACCTTCAACGAAGGTACGCCCATTCACGCATATCTCCACGCAGAAGATGTTCTAGCTGAGAGTCAAACCGGACAGCGTCTTACTGTGAGGCGACAACGCTACCACAGCACCACCACCGTAGGTACACACACACACATATATATATATATATATATATATATATATATATATATATATATACATACATATATATAAAATCTGAGTGCTGTAGCGCTTTAAGCGTTATATAAACTTTAGCAACTGCTTGCTACATTTGTAGCAGGCATTGTGAAGATATGCAGATGGAAGCATCCATCATGTGCTTTGGCTTGGATTAGGAACATGAGCGGGAGTGCAGAGACACCTGTTGGCTGGAATTGCAGAGTGCCCATTTTCCCTAGGGTGCTGGGGTGGTTATGTCAGCAAAATCTCTCTGATTGATGCCTAATGAGTGAGTCACTTGTAAAACCAAGGAGCTGATCATAGGCAGTTGAGTGGTTCACCTAGAAAACATGTTTTCTATTTGGGGCAATTAATTTGGAACTTAGCATATTTTAGACATGGTCCTTTCTTTTTTTTAATTCCTTCATGCCATTCTCTTACGTTATTGATAACTCCTAAGATGCCTGTGTGTTGCCACATAAAATACTTCACTTTCCTCTCTGGAAAGCAGCAAGAGATTGCTGTACTTGAGAGGGAGCTTGTAAGACATTCTCTGGTCCATGAAGCCTCTGACTAATCCTTCAGGATGTACGTAAGCAAAACAGTGTCATTCATGAACTACAGCAGTGGGACCTATGCCATGAGCAGCTCCCAAGTTCTCCCATTAAAGTCCTACAGTGTATCGGAAGAACTGGCCAGACGTGGTGCTGCCTGCTGTGATGGGTTAAATGCACATGAATCTTTGGACGTGAATCCTCAGACATGCTGTCTCCATACAGAAAATAGACAGACACAGCCATACATTAGGAAGTTAGACAATTGCTAAAGTCCTTAGGTACTAAAAACAATAAGCTGAAATGCCATAAAACAATTCAGCAGCACAACCGCCATTTCTTCAAATTGTAATCACCTCAAAACTGTTCTTATTCTTGCTTCTAATCTAGAGTGAACTCACCAACCCCTTCTTGACTACAGAATTTTAAAATCATTTACCAAAAACAGTTTGTTTCCAAAACAATTAATTAATTTTAGAAGTTCCCCTGGAATGGAGATATGGCTTAACAGAAAATGGCTGTCTCAAACTAGGCCGCATCATTTAAATTCATATAGCAGGTATATAATTGTCCCCTCTATTATTTCTAAGACTTGAAAAACAAAAACAAAAATGGTATAATTATGTCAGTGGTCAGCTTCATTTATTTTAATACATTGCAGATGCCCTAAAATGTGTGTTAAGGGAGTGCTGTGTTTTTCCTTCATATAAATATAACCATGAATATCTGGCAAGGTGAATAATCCCATGGGTTTTACAGTCACTATATGTCTTGCATTTTAATATCTATTTCCAATATTGGGGTAAATAAAAACAGACTTTTTGCAGCTATAACAATTAAAGCTCCCTCTTTCTTTGTCAACACAGATTCTGTAGTTTACATAACCACTTATTTAGTGTACAGCCCTTTGTATAACTAAACTGAAGTCTGGCCTCTGTTGTTTTTGTGATTTTCTGGCTGCTTAGCAATAAAGACCAGTTGAGTGTGAGAACTTTTTTCACTAGTGTGCTGCTAGCAGAATAATTCATGAGAAACCTGGACTGCCAAAAGTAATGTAAATGTTTAAATCTGTTATTCATCTTTTATTGGAACAGCTTTCCCAGACTACCTCCCCTGACTTCACTACTCTTGTTATATCATTGGTAACCAGGGAAATTAATGAGGTGAGATCATTTCTACAGAAAAACTCCTGCTGTATATTTTCTTAATCAACTTAGATATTGTTGAAGTACTAAGTCCTGTGAGCAATTTGGACCACTATGTGTGTGTGTGTCTATCTATCTGTCTATCTATCTATCTGTATGTATGTATATATTTTTTCCTTTAAATTACATGGATGCATACTTGAAAAGTAAAGTAATTTATTGCTGGCAGTTCCCATTCTAAAAAAATGAGAAGCAATAAATTACTTGTTCCTTTTTACAGTGACAACAAAAAAAAATAATACCAGAATCATTCTCGGCAACAAAATTAAAATGTAATAGAGCATTACAAGACTGTTGATAATTAGAGGCCTTAGAATATAACCCAGACAGCATTTGTTTTCATTTTTAGAGGTGTTGAGCAATACATTAATGCAGAAGGTTCTCTTTTTCAGGATGTATATTATTTGATTGAAGGCATGATACAAAAGTGTGCTTCTTTTATTTATTTTTTTAATATGCTTTTTCTTCCACAATGCTTGCTAAACATCACCTGTCCTATAGCCAGCTGGCTCATTCATTCTTCCTTTAGGATGAGAGCAGATTGGCCTATTTGTTTCTCATTTGGGTAAGAGCTGTTCTCAGGAGGCTGTCATCAGGCATCCACATGGCTGTTTTGTTTGTGAGCCTTAAGCACCAGTCTCTGCTGCAGGTGACAAGTTCAGATCACACTGCTAGCATCTGCACATGTGTGGTACTCAGTGGCATGCATGCTCCTTTTGTAGCTTGGTTGTGTGAGATATTTACTTGTAATGCTCCAAAACTTCACTGGGTTTCATTACAGCAGCAGTAGTCTTAACTACTTCCCTCCCCTCATATGATGGGCAGACTGGCATCAGATGCCCCCTGCCATCCTTCCCCATCCAGCCAGTGTTTGAACCAGCCATTGGTTGAATGTAGATCATATGGTCATCCAGGGCATAACTGTGGCTTTATTCTTTTATACCATGGAACCAGACCAAAGGCAGTATGGTTCTTGGTGGGATATTTAAATGGTGCTTAAATGCACAAGTAAACTTGTCAAAGCCAATAAAGGACATGGAAAGAAAAGCAGACTGGGATGCTGTTCAACAGCTTTCTTAGTAATAGTGGTAAAATACAACATAGGAATAATAGTAAGCAAACAATTATGAGAACTCTAAGATGTCTGTCCTTATACACTTTTAAGTAGACATGCTTAAAAACTGTCACATATTTCCAGGGCCAGTGTTAGCATTATCGGGGCTCCCAGCAAATGTCAAGTTGGGGGCCCCCTAGGCACTTACAGTATAAGTATCATTCTGTCAGTGCCACCCCTCCTAAGAAACGATTTAGTTTGTGCTGCAAACTTTTAGGAGTAGTAACTATAGACAGACCTGTAGCTACAAGGTCTTACATTACAACAGGCCTATATACCACACTATGTTGACCTGTCTAACAAAGGGACACTTACAGTTACTGGCATTTAGTTGCAACAATGATACTGTCTTTCGGCTTTTCCCAGTTAGGGGTCGCCACAGCGGAACTCTGGTCCGCTAATGATTGGCAGTAGATTTTTACGTGCTGGCTTGCCGGGCCTAACGCACAACCTTCAACGAAGGAACGCCCATTCACACATGTCGACACACAGAAGACGCTCTAACTGAGAATTGAACGTGCAACGTCTAACTGTGAGGCGACAACGCTACCGCAGCACCACCACCGCAGTTAGTACATTGCAATAACTATGTACAGGTCTGGAATTAAATGAACTGATGACTAGGCCTACCATTTCCACACCCTCTGCACACACACCCAGTCCTCTCCTCTGATCCCCCCTTTTTGGGCTCCCCATACCATGCATATTACCTTTTTCTTCCTTTTCTAACATTTTGCCTTACTCTTAGCTTTTTCAAGAAGCCATCATTTTCTATATGCTCTGAAGTGCATGTTAACATTTTTTTTTATTTTTTTCACAACCTTTTCATCCAATAATGGTTTGAAAAGAAATTATGATTAAGGAAAGAAATTCACTGTTGCTGTTCAACTTTAGTTTTCCTTGCATCCTTTCAACACTCCTTTCCTGAACAAGACAGCACAGTAATAATCATTTAGGAAATAACTCAAATAAGCAAGGGCCCAAGAAGCCATAGGATTACAGATGGTCTGGGATGCATTTTAGAGCATATTCTCATCATTTTACTCCAATGGTGGCCTAAAGAAAAATCACGAAAAAGAAAAGAATTTCATTCTTATCTTTTTCCTTAAATTGCCTTAGTCATATTTCAAGTGACTGCTGATACTATACATAGCATGCTTCCTCACCTGTAACCCTCAAAGTCAGCCTCATGTATATGTGCCTGATGTGTGATTGTGAGAATGATTTCAGTAATATTTTCTAATTTGTTGATCATAGACAGTACACCACCCCTACACAAGCTATAGTAACCTTCTTTTTACACTTCTGAGGTCTGTGAGAAAAGTAAATAAACAATGACCACACTATCCTCAGCTCAAACACAATCTGTAATGACTTCATATGCACACCTCTAAGGTTTGACTGTAATGAAAATTAAAGTTGTAATAACCACACAATCCTCAGCCACTCATAACCTACAGCAGCTTTCTGTACACACAGGTTTGAGCAGGGCTGGTTTTAGAATGAGTGTGGCTGAAACCAAAGGCTATTATCAGCTTTATCCTAAAATGGTCATATCTCAGCACTCTTCAGGTTAACCAGATCAGTCAGAAAACTGATGCATTTTTTTCTCCTGATTTTTCTTCAATGAGCAACAGCTTTTGTAGGGGCCCCTACAGAGTCAAAGATGATTAAGGGAGCCCCCAGTATCCATTTATACAGTCACTGGTGAGTGGGGGCCACCAGACTCCAAGAAGATCCAAGTGTCTGAATGTTCTGTGATATATTTGATGTCTTACTTTTGAAATATAATTACTTGTTAGGTACATTTTTTACTGATATCCAGAACAATAATGCCTGTGTCCTGGCATTATTGGGTGCGTACACATATAAAAATTAGTGATATTTTTTACATGCACACATAGACACACACAAGCATAAGCCATTGTGGTACTCGTTTTGTACTTATTTCAGCAAATAGCAATACATTGTGCAACATTGGCACTGCCACACCAAATCAGTAACTGCTGTTTAGCAGTCATCAAACAGCAGCAGGGGTACATCACTTATTTCCCTCATTGAGGAGTAATGCATACCTGTCACTGTCCCTGATTTCACATACCTGTCACTGGCCCTGATTTCACATACCTGTCACTGGCCCTGATTTCACATACCTGTCACTGTCCCTGATTTCACAGACCTTCCCTGGCTTTGTTCATACTTTTGCTTTCTCCTTCATAAAACATTTGATTTGCTGGTAAATACTTCAGGATTACAAACAGTCAATCAATCCAGACATCTGAGTTTTATAATTATTGTCCAAAAATACATGTTGATGCAAAAGGTGTTATTCTATTAACTTTTTAAGCAAATTAGAATCATATTTAAAATGTAGTCCTGATTCTGAGCCTTTATTCTATTATTTTTGGGATTGCACTGAATTCTTAAGCAAATAAATTGAGAGTTATAGTATCTGCTGTTCTGCTTGTATTTATAAAACTCCTTGAAAGAGAAAACCATCCCTGATGATCAGAAGTATCAGCTCTTCTTAAAATCCCAAATTTGCACTGACATAAGTCACTCTGGGCTGCTGATCTCTCTAGTGCTTACATTGCTCGTGTTCATTATCAGCTTCATTCTGATAAGGTCATATCACAGTTCTGTTCAGGTTAAAGAGCATAATTAGTAAATTAATACATTTTTTTCTTCCTCATTTTTCCCCAACCAGCAGCAATTGTTATGGGGCCCCCACACAATTGAGGATGATTAAGGGGGCCCCTGCAGCCACGGGTATAGCAGGGACCTAAAGCTGTCTATGTAGTTAGCTTTAGTGGAGAAAATGTCCAACAGCAGGGGTTAACTAAGCCAGGGGCACTATCTCAGTGGTAAAATATTTAATGGAATTCTGATGCTTGTTAGTTGACAAAACATTGTTAATACAACCAGAAATATCTCTGAATTTTAAAAGGGATATAAATAAGAGTTATTACCCATGTGGTTTATTAAGTATACAAGAATGCTGTACTAGCTTTTGTTGGTTTGACAGACATGTTACAAAACATCAGGATAAGATAACTTGCTGTGTTTGGGGGCCCCCAGCGACCGCAGGGTTCACTGGTGCCTAAAGCTGGCTGTGCATATTTCAAGCACTGAATGCTGCTTGCCTTCCAAATCGAGCAGGCCCTTACTTGGTAAGCCTGGTGTAAGTTTTTATCTACTCATCAAGACTAGTCTTAATGGTAGCCAAGGTAGGACTTTGTTTGACCTGTAATGGCAGCTTATTCCATAGGCTGGGAATATGTTGAGTTCAGAAACTTTCCCCACAATAAGTCTTGTTTATGATTTGGTGTAGGTTTAGGTCCCTAGTGCAGGTGTTTGTAGAGGCACTGGTCTTGCAAAGAAATTGGAGAGCAACTTTCATAGAGTTTTTCATGGCTTAAAAAGCTAGATCCATGTCACCTTGGAGAAGTCAGTAGGCTAATGAGTATGAGAGTCCTACTAGTCTTTCAGGACAGTTGAAGGATTTAAGGCATTTAATTTTCTTCATTTGAATGTTTTAAGGCCTTTCCAGTTTGAGCGATATACTTGGCTTTGTACACACCAGTGGGGCATTATTTTCAATGATGAGTCTCATAAGGGAAGAATGCATGGAAAGATGACTTCTTTTGATCTTAAAGATATTCCGTTGGAGGGAAGAATACATGGAAAGATGACTTCTTTGGATCTTGAAGATATTCCGTTGGAGGGAAGAATACATAGAAAGATGACTTCTTTGGATCTTGAAGATATTCCTTTGGCAATTAACCTGGCTAGATAGAAGGATTTCCTTACTATAGTAGAAACATGATGATCGAGTGAGAGAAAGTTGCCCACACAAGTACCCAGGTCTCTTATGACCGTCTCTGTCTAAAGAGTAGTACAATTGACAACATATGAGGTTGGAGCAGCTTTTTTTGGCAAACACAAGTATGCTGCACTTTTCTGTATTTAACTTTAGACACTTCTCAGTAAACTAAGTATCTGCATACTGAAAGCATTGCTGGAGCTGTTTAGTGCTGGTGGATGATCTGATTAACAGTGTTTAACTTTCAGAAATCAGGAAACTTAGTCAATCACACTTATAGGATATTGGTTTCTGTGTCTGCAAAATAAATGACAAACAGGAGAGGGACTAGCATGGATCCCTATGGCACACCATTGATTACAGTCATACATTTCAAGAGGGTACCAGCAGCCAGTAGCATAGCTAGGGCGGGGTGAGATGGAAAACTGCCTCAGGCGCAATGTGTTACGGGATGTGATCAGGGTGGCTGTCCATTATCCTGATCACTGTTTAGTGCAGTATCAGCTTTTAAAACCTAGCTGCTTTAGGTTGAGACAGTTCGACATTCACATAACTCATAAAACTGTTGCTTTAATATTTCATATGCAGTACTACGATATGGAGAGTTTTTGAATCCCCTTGAATTGAAGAACACTCTGGTTGGATGCATAATTTAATTGGTTCATAGGTGTTTACTAGGCTAACGACCACAATGGTCTTTTTAAGCCTAGCCATGCATCCCAAATCTCTGACGAGTTCTGATGCCCTTAATAAGTGTAAGCATGGGCCTGGGAGATGAACCATTTACAGGTTACCTGTTTGCATCAGAGACATAGGTGCCAAATCAGGGATGAATTTCCGATTCCCCATCCAATTGTCCAAGTTGCACTTTAATTGGATTAGGGAGGAACTCTGCTTCACATGGATGGGGAGCCTGTTCCATAGACGAGGTAGTCTTTGGGATGCATACCTATCTGTCCAGCAGGCCCTATTTATATCACAGGCGAGGTTTAAGTATTTACAGTGGGTAATTCTGGTACTGTTTGTTTTGTGGATATGCAGGAGGTCCATCAGAGTGGGGTCTGACAATGCTCTGTCAGGCATAGATCTCCCCTCAAAAGCCTGTAGGAGACTGAATACAGGGATAGGGCATTGAGGCGGTCTGAATAGGACATATTACTTATGCCTGTATTCATTTAGTGAGGAACCTCTGTGGACATTCCACTTGTTGGATATGCCTGGTTAGGTACATACCAAAGGGGCATTGTACTCTCACTGATAGATCTGATGAATGCCGAATACAGTGGAGCAATGACTTTCTTTGGACTTAGATGTCATATCTTTGTTTATAAGTTGCATTTCCTCACCACTGTAGACGTGATGATCAAAGGCTAGATTACTATCTATGTTTGTCTCTAAGTCCCTGACTACTGGGTCAATGCTAAGGGGTGTGTTGTCAATATGATAGTTACCAGGGATGGATGACTTCCCAAAGGATACTATTATGCATTTTTTGGCATTTAGTTTTAGTCCATGGCTCTGACAAAAGTTGTTTGTCTATGTCAGCCTCTCCTGGAGAGCATTTGTGTCAGTGTGAGATTCAATAACAGCTCCTAATTTGCAATCATCTGCACATTTAGTCAGCCAGAGACCACTGACATTGGCCTTGACTTATGAGAAGTAAATTCCAAAAAGGAGTGGTCCAAGGACTGATCCCTGAGGGACTCCACTTGTGACTGGCCTCTTTGTAGAGCTGGACTCTCCAATAGTAACTTCCTGGGTCCTGTTTGTGAGCCAGTTGGCTATTCACTGGGTGACATACGAGTTTGTACCTAACCTCTTGAGTTTGTCAACAATGCCTGAGTGGGGTATTGTGTCAAATGCCTTGCCCAGGTCAAGGTAGGCAGTGTTACCGATTTTGTCCTCATCCATTGCTTTGGTGACCTTCTCAAAGAAGTCCACCAGGTTGAGTAGGCATGATCTACCCTTTACGAAACCAAACTGGGATGAGTCCAGTGTCTGGAGGTTTACTATATCTCTGTTGATCATCTCCATAATAATTATTTCCATGGCTTTACATATAAGACTAGTGAGACTTATGGGTCTGTAGTTTCCGGGTCTGTAGATGGCCCACCTTTGTGTAGAGGGATGACTGTTTCCTTTCTCCATTCATGAGACGCAAAGCCTTTTTAGAGGCTGCAGTTAAATAGTAATTCCAGAGGCCCTGATAGGTAATGTTTCATGCTGTTTAGAAGGCATCCTGGGGTATTGTTTGGGCCCATTGATGCAGTGTTCTTGGTCTTAGAGAGACCATTAAGGGCCTATTCCGTAGTGATAGTATGGGGAGTTATATTTGATGATATTTCCTGAGGGAAGGTTGAGGGGGAGAGAGGAGTAAAGCTGGAGCTGAATATATCAGCTAGGATGTTTTGTTATATCCTCTGGCTCAGTATAGGTGGCTGCATTTACAATGAGCTCAGCACATAGTTGTTTATTGCCTTTGAGGTTGCGGACATAGTTAAAGAATGCTTTGTGGTTTTCTTTGGCCTGGGAGGCCAAACTTACCTCAAATTTGGCTTTGGTAGACTTTATTTGTCCTCTGGGTTGTTTGTTTAGTTTAATGAGACTGCTTTTATCCTTCTGGGTGCTGCACCTCCTAATTATTGCTATGATTTTCTTCCTCCTGTCATACAACCAATTGACTTTGTGATTCCACCAGGGTGGCTTGTATTTTCAGTTAGTTCTGTACTTCTTCCTGGTAGGTACAGCTGCCTCTATGCAGCTATTAACATGCTTGTACAGGGTTTCTGTGAGCAGTTCTGTATAGGCAGAAGTGTTCTCAAGGTTTATAGGGGCTTGAAATTTTGCCAGGTTCTCACTTAATAGCAGGAGGGTAGCCTTAGAATAGTTCCTGAATATTCCCGGGTTAGCTCGGGGTGCAGGTTTTATTTTTTACTTCAAAGGAGACCATTATATGGTCTAACCTTACCAGGGAAGGTGTTGGGTATGCAACACTCTCCCATATTAGTGAGGACCAGATCCAGTATGGTTGCATCCCTGGTTGGTGTATTGACTATCTGGTCCAGGGAGTTTGTGTTTACAAAATCCATGAATCTCTGTGCATGTACATTTGGTGTCATATAGGATTTCCATTTAATAGTGGGGTAGTTAAAGTCACCCATGAATATGGTATTGGGTTGGATGGTTAGTGTTTCTAATAAGTTTAAATACATGGTATGGGTTTCCTGGGTCATAGAGGGGGACCTATAACTTGCAAGGAAGTGGGATTGGATTTTACCTATGGTGATTTGAACATGGAACAGCTCAAGTGCATTGTCCTGTTTGATCAGCCTTGAAGTCTATTTATTTTTTATGTAAATAGAGACATCTCCACCTTTAGTCCCTGCCTGTGAAGTAGCTGGTTTAAATGTGTGGAAGGCATTATAATCCTGCACTGTTGGTGAGCTGTCTGTGGCTTTAAACCACGTCTCTGAGACCACAAAGACATCAGCATTGTCTAGGGTAAAGAGAACTTCCAGGGAGTGGAGTTTTCTGTTCAGGCTCCTAGCATTGAGCAGTAATACCTTTAGATTTTCTTGGTTTTGAATTGCTATGTCGGACGTACTTTCAGTTTGGTATTGCCTAAAAAAGCACTATGGGGCAAGACAATGTTTTAGCTAATATTCAAAAGCCTAAAGGGGAGAGGTGCAGACCATCACTGGCAAAGCAGTGTGGTCTGTTGACCATCTCCTTCCATGCTGACAAATATTGCATCCCCTTAGAATGACATCAGTAACTAAGGCAATTATTCAAGTCAGTCATCTTTTGTTCATATTGTGGCATCGTCCTTGGAGAAGGTTAAATGCTGCTCAGTGCTAGTCTCATACCAGCCTGAGACACACATTCCAAAAGCTCTATAATGTTTCTCTTTATATAGTCTAGGGAGGTACGTTTCATGTCATTTACTCCCACATGGACTATGACTGAGTCACATTGGTAATTGTGATCCAGTGACCTGAGTGCGTGTGTAATGTGGCGGATCCTAGCCCCTGATAAGCAACTGAGTGTACCTTTCTCCTTACTCAGCCTGGTGAGAGGGACATCAGTGTGTCTCACAATGGAGTCTCCAGTGACTAGAATGTTTGATTGTGTGGTGACTTGCCTTATGGGCTTTGAGTTAGAGCCTCCATCCATTTTGAATGCCTTGTTTTTGCACTTGTTGCACTTGCTTTCTTTCCAGCAGTTAAATAACGAACTGCACATTTTGTCATAAAGTAATATCGATGTACAGACATGTGCCACTTAACAAATAGGCACTGATGTAGCACATTATATTTGCCAGGCAGACCTTTGGCTTGCCAAAATGTTTTCCAGTAGAGTTTTAGCAGGGAATCTGTTCCTTACATCTTTAGTATACCACTCTGAACATTTGTACAAAAGCTGTATCTAATCAGTTACTTCATGATTTGGTCAGTAATCTTTTGGAGTTTTTAAGGCATGAGACTTTTGTTCTTTACTTTTGTTTTCAGTGCTTTGCCGGTGGTGGAAAGTGATTTTTATTTAAGGGATCTCCATGTTTATTAATGAGGAGTACAGCTGAGCCAGTCTCAAATATGTCTAAGATATGGAGAAGGCATTTGGAGTGTTGAGCTGGGTCATGCACTTGAAGGGGCTATGCCCTCTTAAACCTTGTAAAGTACCAATGAAAACATTTACTATCCTGCTAGAATTGGTTGGGAGTTTGTTGTCTTGAACCCACTGCAAAATATTTAGTCCTTCTGTAGTCTGAACTGGACCTGATTGCTATTTTTTCCTGAAATACATATGTATAATATTGTCAGCATAGAGGATTTTGTTTGCATGAGGAGTGTGGCTTACTATACTGTTATTAAGCTAAAAAAAATATGGGGGCAAGAAATGGTCATTGCAGGACACTCTTCTGAAAAAGCCAGTGTTAGTTACTCTGTTGATGGGGACTGTAAACGCTATATTGGAGAAGCAGTAACTTAATCAAGTTAAAGTTATTTTTTCAACCCCTAAGGTTTAAAGTTTGAGTAGGAGCAGTGACTGGAATGTACCAAAAGCAGGCCTTTTATGTAGTCAGTCACAAAGCAGATAAATCATTGTGAAATCTGTGTCGTGACTATGCCAGTAAATCATAGTAATGTACATGCTCAGATATATCATATATGTGATGAGGTTACATTTGAAGATGCTTACTGAGATATATGCTTTTATACAGCTGTAGCGTCTTATTCTAAAGGTGTGATGTATACCGTACATGTAACCTTTCCTTGTATTTATTTATTTTCACAACTGAGTTGCCCATCCTTTTTTTTTTTTTTTTTTAACCCCATCCATCTTTGTGCTTTAAACACAGATTTTTGAATAGAACTGGGTATAACTTTGCTTATTGACAAGAAATTTGTCACCTCTGACATGTCTTTATGCTATTGAGCATAGTGAAAACATCTGTAGCCTTTTGGATTAGGTTCATAGGTTGGTACTAGGCTATCAGCCTTAGGGCCTATACAAGCCTGGCCATAACAATTCCCTGGCTATTTCTTCCCACACTATTTACTTCCCTGGACCCCTGTCTAGCAGGGTGACTGACGTGATCCCTGGGGTGAATTTCCTTTCTCCCATCCAATCGTCAAGGTTCCTTTTGAAGAGGACCAAAGAGGCACTCTGCTTGACATGTATGGGCAATCTATTCCAGAGTCTGGGGAGTCTCTGGGTCAGGAACCTATCCCTCCAGCATGTTTTGTTTATTGTGATGACAAGGTTTAGATCCCTGGAGCGTGTGGCTCTGAGGGATTGGGATTTCTTTAAGTGTAGCATGTCCAACAGCTCTGGGTTTGACATGGCCTTGTATGTTAAGCAAAGATCGCCTCTGAGTAGACGATATGCGACAGAGTATAGCTGGAGTTTTTTAAGGCGGTCAGCATAGGGCATCTGCTTTAGGCCTGTGATTCTTTTAGTGAGGCATTTCTGTGGCCTTTCCAGTTGTTGCAGATGTCTTGAGAGGTACATACCAAACGGGGCATTGTACTCTATAATGGGTCTAATGAGGGATGAGTACAGTGGGACAATGACCTCCTTTTTTCTGGATGAAAAGCCCTTAGTGATGAGGTGTGCCACATAGAAGGATTTCCTGACTGTTGTGGCGATGTGGTTATCGAAGGTGAGACCACTGTCCACCTGTGTCCCTAAGTCTCTTATCAAACTTTCGGTGTTTAGTGTACTGCCACCTATATGGTAATTCACAGATACATGTTTTTTCCCAAAGGGGAAGACCTTATTATGCAGACCTCAATTTTCCCTTACTGTGAATTGCTGTTTTTGTTTTCTAGCAGCACTGAATGTAGTGCAAACGGTACAGAATGCAGCATTATATTTAATAATAGATCAAATTATTGACATGTTCAGAGGAACAATGTCCTCTGCGGTCAGTCAGGCTTACTTTTGTGTGAGAGACAAACATCTGTGTAAACTTAGATTTTTCATGGTCAGAATTGTCATTCACTAGGGTCCTTAGGTCTCTAATTATATTATCAGTTTTTAGGAGCTGTCCATCCATTTTGTACTCAAAATTATTTGTCATTTTTCATAATTATCAATGCAGTGCTTTTAATATTAAAGGACAGGCTGTTTTCATCACAACAAGCATATATTCTAATACTTTTACAAACTACATTAGTATCCCTTGGGGATGTAAGTTTGTCTATTAGTTTGCAGACATCTGCATTACATTTATTATATACAGCTTATTGTAGAGACTTTCAGCTCCCAGGAAAATTTCAGTGGGCCATTCTCATCAGTAAAATAAAATGCAAAAACAATACATTTTTGGAATGAAAAACATTATTATTTTGTATTGCATAGGCTATAGAGATTATACCAGTATTTAGTGGTTTGTTAATTGTACTTGCTTCAGAATGTGACCAGTACACTTTAAGTAAATTGTGTTATATGCATTAGTAAATTGGTTATCTGCGGTTACATTATACTAAGCACATTTAGATAACAGAATCAATGCTGTTAAGCTTTGGCTATTAGAGATGGTTAGAGAGTGTCTATTAGTAGCATACTTTTAAAAAAGTGATAAACGATAAAGATGTAATACACTAAGCTACTTAAACCACATGCAACTAGGATGAGCTGTTTTTCTAAATATTGCTGTGAGAGGTACAGTTGTCTCTTTTCTTGTAGTAAACAAGAACAATAAAACACTACCAATGGTAATAAAAAATGCTGAGCACATAAGAAATTAAGGTAATGCATACATGGGCTTACCTGTGTGCACCTGGTCTATACAGCACTATGCAGACTGCTGCTAAACTCAGCCTAGTAAAACAGC
Organism: Protopterus annectens; assembly: GCF_019279795.1. NCBI lineage: Eukaryota > Metazoa > Chordata > Ceratodontiformes > Protopteridae > Protopterus > Protopterus annectens. The sequence continues at coordinate 11,634,056 of NC_056729.1, read as the reverse complement.
TGGTGGATCTGTTTAGATAGCTTCTCACCAGTCACAGTGAAACCTTCCTGTGGATGACCCAAAGTTTATTGTTGACACTGAAAGAGTTTGACTAATCTAATTTCTCTCCAAAGAGTAATCAGGTTTGCCTTTTCCTAATATCTATTTTTATCAAGCCTTGTAGACATCATCCAGGATTTTACTTGTACAAAAACAAATAACTGCCGGAGGCAGCCCAGCTTTCTTCATCCAGTTTGCCATCCATGGTGCAGGCAGTGTTCATATGTAACTAACAGACCAATGTGTCACCAGTGCCTTCAGTTAGTAGCAGTTCAGTGTACTATCGATATGTGTAGTCCATTTATCAAAATATGTACCACATGAGTATGGGCTTGTGTGCTTGTATTGCCAGCCATTTACATATGGATTTGTAAGCAAGTACCTACCTTTTCAGCATTACAGAACAAACCCAGTCTCCATTTAGGTGGAAGTACATGATATCAGTAAATGCTGCATATTTATATTCATGTTATCCACCTTCCCATATTATCAGCAGTGTCTCTAGATATTTAGTTGGAAGGAAGGTCAGCATACTGTCCAGAAAGGAAATAGGCCATCTTCCGAGGAAGCTAAGTAAGATCCAGTTCAAGTTTGGATTTACTCTTGTCAACTGAAAATGGAATAGATGTTACAGAAGCTGAAAAACAAAATACAGGTTTTATGTTTTGCAAAGCACATTATGGCCTTTTACAGACATTTTTCACTATTAGGGGGTTGACTTCCTTTATATTTGATGAAGGTCTGATTTTTGTTAAAAGTTTCCATTTTCCATTATAATAGTTCTTGTTATCTTGTTGAGCTTTTATACAGTTTTTTGCCAGTTCCAAATATATGCAGACTAATTTGTGTTACCTGTAAGTTCATATAATTTTGCTTTATTACAAGTGTGTGGTGGTTTTCTTAGTCTGGTGGTGTTATTTTTTGTAGCATGGCAGATATGACTTCCTGTATATTTAAAAACTCCAGCATTATCTCCTGGAGATTTTTAACATTTTTTCCCCATCCACAGGGGTTATAATACTTATTTTCTTGTATAGTTTTCCTCGAGTATACTTCAGAATTCATCCTAAAAATTAGCTTTCTATACTGAATTTTGTATATGTGTATATATATATATATATATATATATATATATATATATATATATATATATATAAAATGCTCATTTTGTATTTATTTGTTGTATAATGTGGTTGTATTATTGTTGTCTTGTAATCATTGTAACTGCTATTGTATGTATTCCCTTGGATGAGTCTTAAATTGGTCAGAACTGATCAATACTCTGCTGCAGTAAACAAATCCAAATAAAATTAAAAAAAAAATTAGGGCCCATTGACCATTAAATCATGTAGCTTGTCTCTTTGCCTTGGCACGGTTCCCATATAATGTGCTTTGCAGCAGTCATAAAGATTTATCATTCTTGCAAAGTGTTGCCTGCAAGCCAATATAAACCTAATTCAGACTTATTGCAGAAGTGTCAAGCTTCACTCACTCAACCTTAGTGAAACAATTTGGTGTTTCTGTGGGATCATCTGAGTGTCTGTTACTGTATGTTTCCATTTTTATAAACAAATGAAAAAAAAAGAGATACAAGTTCTGGAAGCTGTCAGCTCACATGTTGACCTTTGTCTAATACAATTTGAGAGTTAATGAACATTGTTAATAGATTTAATTATGGAAAAAGTCAACATTTGTAAACTTGTAGCTTAAAAATTCAACATGGACAAAAATATCTGATTTGGTATAAAAGCTTTAAGATGTACTGACATATTGTAAAGTATTTGTAAAACATTCCAAGTTTGAAAGTAAGTTAAATAAATCCTGCCATTGAACAGCTGAATTTGTGCAGTGCAGTTTTGCTGTTTTATTTAAGTTATTCATTGCTTAATTAGGTAAGTGAGATGGTCCTAATGTTTTTCTGGCATGACCCAGTTTATAGCTCCTTAGCAGTACTTAAAGGTCAGAATATGCGAACATTTGTATGTTAAATAAATGATAATTTTGATAGAAGGCTAGAGCCATTAATCTAGTGAAAAAACTCTTTAAGTGCAACCATCTCAGAATTCTGGTGCAGGTACAGTGGTAACTATCATTCATAAGATTGGAGTAGGCATGGTCATTGTGGAAATGCTTGACTAATCAGAGTGGCCCAGAGTGATTGTAGCAATAGCCAAGGCAGAAAGCAGTATATTTAGAGAAATCCCCTCCAACAATAAAGAAGCCTCATTGCAAGCTGTTGTCATGTCTCACATTAAAATAATTGAAGTCGGGCTGCTATGTCTTTGTCCAGATTTCTGAATTTAGGCTATGCATTCCCAAACTGTGCCACTGCCATCTGATAGGTCTCATGTGTAGGGTACATGATAGGGAAAGCTTCATATCCACAAAGGGCTTTGACAGGAAGTTATAGCTGTTTCAGTAAGAGGCAACAATCTTGGAACAACAGGGAACAATTATGCAAGCTCAGTGAGTGGAGAGAGATTAACACAACATCACCTTCAATATATCAGTGAAGCCAAGCAGCAGATGGTTCATGAATGAAACTAGGGGAGATCTGGACACTGACCAGTGGATGGTTCATAAGTTAAAGTGGAGGAGATCTGGACACTGACCAGCAGATAGGTGCAGCAGTATTACTGCAGTGTGATACTGAAGTAGGGACTGACTTAAAGGATGAAATTCTCTGTTTTCTTATCAGTCTTTGTTTCTATCCAGATTTCATTTCTCTGTCATAGTTAGGTAGGAGAATGCAAGAGTAAAACACTTGTAGAAAAAGTGTGATAATCAGGGACTAGACATCTGCTCTACCCCCAAAACGTTCTTTCACACTCCATTTTTTGGGAATTCTGAATATCGTTTTTTGACCTAACTTTAGTGTCAATGAGTAAAGTATTAGAGCAAACATTTTGTTGGACATTGCTGATGTTTAACTGGAGCCGTGTTACTGACCAAGATGTCACACAAATGATCATCTTGGCTTCATACTTTTAGATAGGGTATAAAACAATTGGCGGTTTGTTTATATAACAATTTTTATTCCACTAATAAATGAAACAGAGCCTGGTAAACAGCTCCAAGTCCAATGATTCTGATGACAAAAGTGCTAAATTCTGTGCAATAAAAACTTTAAGATATACTGCTGTTCCTTCTGGTGCTGGTACATTTTTGTGGTGTGTTCTTGGACTTGGAGCTTGTTTACCAGGGTCTGTTTCATTTATTAGTGGTGTTTACCTTGGTTCTGGTTATATTTTTGACTTTTTATTCCACCAAGTTGTGCTGCATGGTAAATGTTGCAAAGAATTAACATATTTAACATGTGGCTTTCAGTCAATTCAGGAACAGAGCCAGAGGGAGATTTCACCCTATGCTCCAGATGCAGTGACCCTCAGTTCTGATTAATTATTTGAGTACAGGGGCACATCGTTCATCCAGGCGATAGTGGGCTAGTCCCAGCAGAAGAAAACAGAAACTGAAAATTTTAATGAAATAGAATTTTGAAAATGGACTTTGTAGTTCCCATTTTAAAAAAAGGCAGGAGCAAAAGTA